>NW_017386051.1:107437-219744 GCF_000237925.1 Schistosoma mansoni
ACATCAGTAGATTTATACTCTGATAGCTATCACGTGTATTACACAAATTGTTTTAGAAAATGAACACAGCAACCGCTTTGTTTTGAAATGCTGAGGAAACTTAGATTTACTTTTTCACATAATCCAAACACACTTCACCAGGATTTTATTTACACCTCTGGGAAAGTTCGAGTGACTTTCATCTGACTGAAGTTCACCCAGAAGTCCTCTATATAAGATAGGTTCGCACTTAACGACGGAGGAGCATAGAAGTTTAATGAAAGTTACTTATAATTGTTTTTTGAAGCCCACCCTACCTAGGGAAGTATAGATTTGGGAAGATTGTTAGCTGGGGTCGCAACCAACTCAGATTGCTCGACCGATAGTAAGTTTGTCGAGTCCCATAATAGGACGAAACGGCCGTCCAGTGCCTCCAGGTTTTCGATGGTGGTCTAGCTTCAATTGACTCATGATTTCAACTTTGAAAAATACTGAAATCTCCACAAATCCCCTTCTGATTATATCTATGATAGACAATGAGGTATTTTATAATCAAAATGATAAATATCATTTATATACTTATACTTCAATATAGTTAAATATACATTTAAACATACTACTGATAAATTAAAAAATCTATATGTTTGCAAGTTTTCAGAAACAAAAAATAATTTAACACAGCTATCTTATTATAAGCAAAGATGGATAGTGGCTAGAAGTGGGATCCAGAACGCGCGTTTCGTCTTATTTGGGACTCGTCACCTGGATGTACCTGCATCTCAGAGATGATGGTCACCCCAAGACTTGAACCCAGTACCTTTCAATGGGAAGATTCAAACAAACAATAATAAGTGAATTTAAACTTTACCGGTTGCACAAGCAAGTGGCTATCATGACTCAGTAGCTGAGGGGATAACGCGATGGCGTTTGAAGTGAACGGTACTGAGTTCGAGTTCCAGAATAAACAACAAATCTGAGATGCAGGTACATCCAGCTGACAAGTCCCAAATAGGATGAAACGCATGTCTTAAATTCCATTGCTATCCACTATCCATCTTTGCTTACAATGCTTGTGAATCAAGGCTATATCGAGACAATAAACACAGTATGCACATATGGCCAATAAGAGACTGACCATTTGCAGTCCAAAAACATCAATGGGAAGATTCAAACAAACAATACCAAATGATTTTTATCTTTCTTATTTCCTTTAAGGTCATTTCATTTATGTACAAAATGTGGGGGTGAGTGTTTGTCAAAGAGAACGTTCATCCAACTAATATATGATTCATATCATACATTCTCACCTAATGTTTCTCTCTTTCGTGTTTTTTTTTGTCATTGTTGTTAAAAACATACCAGTTTCCCCCTTTGTATCAAACATTTAGAAACAACTGTTCAGTAAAGACTCAACACATTTTTAAACAATAAACAAATGGTAATATACAAATTACACTAATACAATGTATGACGCATCATAAAATGTCATAAATGATAACCAAATTGTAAACAATTGATCAATAATTTTCAAAGGGTTACTTCACAATTTTTACATTTGGGATGTATGTTTTTTATTAAGAGAAAGCAGAAATGGAAATTAGTTCTTGTTTTTTTTTTCTTGGTGTAGTTTAAGTAAATTTTAGAAATGAAAACAATCAATAAATAAACAGTTCATCGGACAAGATAGTAGCTATCTGGACTTGATAGCTAAGTGGATAAGGTGATGATGTGCAAAGTGAACGGTACTGGGGTTAGAGTCTCGGAGTGATTATCAACTCCTTGGTAATGGATGATGAGTGCTTATCCCATATGTGATATATACTTTCTATTAATATTTTGTTCAGTAGCCTTATCTTTCGACAGCATCATCTGAATAGATACGATCAAACCATTTAGACAATAACTATAAAAACTATAATACCATCCTGTTCATCTATTTTTTCTATAAACAGATTGTTTTATTAAACCATTCTCTTCTGTATTTATAAATACATCCACATTCATCTTATTCATGTAACAGACTAGTAGGATTTCGAAGTATAAATTTTATTAGGTAGGCGATTCTCATCTACAGTTTTGTCTAATCTGAGAATCATGTTCGTACATAAATGTTCATGGATTAAATCACTGGCTGGTCTTAATTAGACAGACGCTGAAAAGCAGAAAGTATTTGGAATCTACTTAGCTTTTGCATAGGATAAACCGGAAGTAAACATCTACGACCTCATCAGGGATGGAAACCTGAACCTTCGGGTTTACTGTAGGCTCTTAACCTTTCAGACTACTGATCAAGTATCCAATGGTTTACATATATAACCTTAATTACTTCATAACCTCAGCACTCAACCCCGATCCACAGATTTTGAGGTTGAGGGATTACTTCTATACTGAAGGTCTCGATTTCGATCCCTGGAGTAGAGAATAGACGCCAACTTTTGAAGAGTCCCATATAACGGTGAAACAGCTTTCCAATTCTCCCTGGTTTTCCTTGGTTGTCTAATTAACGTAGTTCAATGATGTAAACGACAAAAATTCTATGTTAATATATAAACTATTTAACGAGTAAATCTGTGAATAAATTATTACTGGGAAGATCAATTATTATCCTTGCAGTGGTCAGACCTCCAATCCAGATTGATAAATAATAGTTTAAACCAAAAAAAAAACGGTTTTAACTTCACTTGATATGTAGGTCACCTTTGTGTCTGTGTACTCCCGTAATGGGATTTGAATCGACAACTTCATCTCTGTGCTAATGTGGTATGGCAACTCGAACTGATGTACGTACGTACGAAGTTCTACGTTGTAACTGACTGACTGACTGACTCCCGTAAATTTGGATGGATTCTATTATTTTATCTTAACGTATTTAAAACAATTTATGAAGCATTTATTTATTTATTTTATTATTTATTTGAAAACATAAATATTGGTACAAAACGGGAACAGAATACATATGAGCCGCAAAAGTCACTTGATTTGTGTGTGGAATGTGATACTTCCCGAATACCCAAACCAGAGAAAGTGGTTTATTAGGGGCCCACACTCCAAGCCTTTGACCTAAGGGTCTAATCAACAAGGCAGTAGAGTAACGTAAGGAGATGCAGTCCCATGGTCGCCGGTCACTGACAACAGGTTTATACACCATTTGTTTCCTCAGGATACAGGAACCCATGTTCCCCATAGGTTTGGAATCAGGGTTTTCCAACTTCCTTAGATGGACATTTCGCTACCACCAACACGTTTAAAGTGGTGGACATTCGCTTTTCATCCTCTCAATTTCGTAAACAGCAGGGGTGTCCCTGTGGTTTTAAGGCAGTGATTAGGATTTCCCTTGGAGTGACTGTATGCGCATGGCCATTTGGGAGCATTTCGAAAGAGAGAACTGTCTCTCCTTACCCTCGTGCGTACCAGGACGTTTGTGGGCTATGTAGCATTGAACTCATGGTTTATCCGTATGTCTTAGTGAATTTATTTTACCTTATGAATTATGCAAATGAATGATTGAACATTCAATTTGGCTGACAAATAATTTTTTAAATTCCCACTTTTTATCATCTTTATTCGTTTCGATTAATTAATCTAGAGATTTTCTATTTGACCTACAGTCCATATCATGTATACTAATACATAAGAGTCAATGCTATGTTAATAAAACAATTTAAAAAAATTTCTAGCAACAGAGAGTTGTAATCTATTAGTAAAGAATTCTTCAAAAACTGGATTTTCATATTAACTGACTGTCATTAGTAAATGATATATCTGATCTCGCGAGATCTTACTTTTCCTGTGAGATTACATCATGTCTTACTCAATAACACAGTCTATTCGTAACCTATCTTTTGTAAGACTATTCCATCACTAGGTTTTAATTCAAGTCACTTTTTCTGGTTCCTTATGTTGATCGAATTATGTATCATCAAACTAAAGTATGGCTGGAAGATTCTGTTTC
Source organism: Schistosoma mansoni (assembly GCF_000237925.1). Lineage (NCBI taxonomy): Eukaryota > Metazoa > Platyhelminthes > Trematoda > Strigeidida > Schistosomatidae > Schistosoma > Schistosoma mansoni. Next base: position 111,369 of record NW_017386051.1, read on the forward strand.
TTATACTTGATAGAGTATTAGCTGCACACAATTGAGAAGTTTCATCACATAATTACTTACACCTGTTACTCCCAATGGAGCATAAGCCACCGACCAACATTCTCCAACCCACTCTGTCTTGGGCCTTCCTTTCTAGTTCTATCCAATTTTTATTCATTATTCTCATGTCTGTCTCCATTTCTCGACGTAATGTGTTCTTTGGTATTCCTCTTCTACTTTGACCTTCAGGATTTCATGTGAGGGCTTGCCTTGTAACGCAGTTGGGTGCTTTCCCCAATGTGTGTCCTAACAACTTCCAGCGCTCCTTCTTGATTTCTTTCTCCACTGGAATCTGGTTTTTCCTCTCCCACCATAGGTTGTTGCTGATAGTATTTTGCCAACTGATCTGAAGTATCTTCCGTAGACAACTGTTAATAAACACTTGTATCTTCTGGATAATGGCTTTCGTAGTTCTCCAGGTTTCCATCCCATACAACTATTATCAACATTAACAAGGCAAACTTTCCAAAATGTCTGTCAATATTTTAATGAAATATTGATTGAAATTTATTGATGAAACAATTCAACATGTTGGCAAGATTCCATTTAGAATAGTTAAAAATAAAACCAGTTATTAGTTGTGTAACGGAGTTGAAATTGCCACGGTGACCAAGCATAAACTCTTTGGAGGAAGAGGGGCAAGCCCTACATACACTGAGCTTACAGGATGACTCATAAGACTACTACTTTGTAAACTGACTTTTCCCTCTGTACTTCTACCCCCCCCCGCGAATTTCGATTTTCTCTTGGTGTGAGGCTCTCGATTAACATTGTATGCTGTACTTTTAGATCTATCCTGCCTTTATCTGACTGCTGATTCCAAGTGCTACCACTGAATATTTCAAAATTTCCTCATTTTATTCAATGTATTCAATAATTTCTTTTTTAGTGTATAGTTGATTGAAACTATAGTAATCTCATGAATGTTTATGATGATTTAAAGACAGATAAGGAAATAGATAGGAAAATTCGGATTCCATTAAGTAATGGATTGTCTTTTTTATAACTGGATCAATGTTCAATGTACTTTTTTTGTTTGTTTTTTTCTTCATAACAGATTAGTATAGAAAGAGTATTTGGAAAGAGATAACAGTAATTAACTTTCTGATGCATTGAAATTAATATAATGAATGATAGATTATATAATTTTTAAGCAATCACTTCAGTCATTTCTAATTTGATAAAATGTTATAGTGTGAAGTGTAAGAATTATGTCGCTGTTTGTATCTATACGAGTGAAATAATCTTTAAATCTATTAAAAGAACCATACGTTGATGTTGAGTTGGCTTCCGGAGAACTTCAATGGAGCTTCCAGAGGCCCAAAAAGGAGCCGAAGAGCCATAGCCAATCAGGGTATGATGGAACATTCTAGAGTTTCAAAGTGGCGTGCTACCATTGGTCGGCAGCATAATATGTCCTTAATGGATTGGCTGATTTAGGATGTTGATTTAACATACGCTAACATCTATAAATACCTATGATTTTCTGTACAAGATGGAACCTTGCAGTAAAGTGTATCTCTCAAACTCGTGTCTTCTCTCTGGTATTCAAGTCGCTGAGTAGTTCTAGCCTGTGGGTTACCAGAATAGCTTAGGAAGCGAATATAGCGTTCAATCGACAAGACTTATCAGTTAATGAATAGATTTTTTCAGTATGAAGTTGTGAAGATTGTTGAGTTTTTGATTTAGATCATAGATAGGTGAATGTTAGACTACCACTAAAGCCGTAACCAGTGGAGGTAATCCGTGTTGGGTGTGTGGCAGTTACTTACCAAAGACAATAGAGGATGGTCGCGTAACTTCGTAGATTGGTTGAAGTTAGACATTAGCACAGTTGTGTCCTGAATAGGTGGTCTGATGGTCAAGACCGAAGGTATTAGGTTCAGGCCCCTTCAGTGTGGGATAGTAGGTGCGCACTTATGAGGCGTCCGATACTAGGGTGAAGCGGTTGTCCAATACTTCCAGGTTTCCAGTGGTGGTCTAATAGATAGATTCACGATCTCAACCAAAGATTTTTTTAGCTATAAAATCGGTAAGACTATAATTTATGGATGACCTTTGTGCAAAGCTAAAATGACCTTGGAATGCTCACCTACTTACCAGGGTTAAATGACGATTATATGATTAGTGTGAAGAATTAGAATTACGATTTACAGTCGAATGTTGGGGTGAGGAATTAGGTTTAATGTTTTCTACACTAACTGACATCAGCTATAATGCCAAAATGGTATTTATGTAAATGAGTGAATGAATTTCGCTTCAAAATCGATTACCTGCTATCTTAAATGTGATTGGTCCGTCAATGAACTTCAAGAGATGAAGTTCACAAGATACAATGAAATTATGAAAATGGTATACTTTAGTTCATATTATCAGCCTTAATCAATTTATAATATGAAGATGAGTTTAATTTGAAAGTTGTTTTCTTCAAGAAATAAAAAGTCAGGAGTGAATAAACGAAAGCATTGATGTACCGAATGGCCACTTAGTCGAAAATCTTTTTTGCACCCAAATTCATTGATCAAGGGTTGATAAGAAGTGGATTAACAAATTTCGGTTCATTAGTCTGGAATACTGGATGAATCCAGGCATGTTACTTGCTGTTAAATTAAAAAAGATCATATATTCAAGGCCATGCAATAGCTGATGAATTCAACCAAGCCATATTATTGAAGTGTAATATTCACTTATCTAATATCGCTGCCCATCTATATATGTATGATCATCTTTGATCTTGATGATTCCAGCCCCTCTAATCATTCTTAACATCTCTTGATTGCACAACAGCCGAATTCAACATTTAGAATCTGTATATATATCATATGTTAAACGGGCTCACTGACAAGAACATAATTTAGGAATGTCAAACTTCCTTCAAAAATAAACAGTCTTGGGTATAAGATGGTGGTTAGAGGTGGTCAACAGGAAACCCTGGACCCGGGTTTCGTGCTACTTGGTACTTGTCAGTAAGGGGACTGGTGCTCCCTGATGGATTCGATCCCGTGTCACTCAGCTTCACAGTCAGTTATGTTACCACTGGGCTATTCCAGCACTAAGAAGGACTTGACAAGCATGAAATTGACCACCACCCAGTGATCAATCAATTGTGAGTCTTGGGTATATTTTCGTTTAATGTAATCGGAGGATGGGACAGATATACAAGTATATTCTATCCAATGTTTCTTAAGCTTCAATGATCTTTAAAGAAATCAATTAAATAATTTTCCCATCTCAAACCAAATGAGTTTCAAGCGTAGAGTGGCTTTATCCTAATGTCCACATTTTGAATGTGAGTTCATTGCTTTATAATTGCATTTAAACGGAACATGAAAGGAGATTACATCTGATTACATCTGAGATTACAATCTGATCACACATATATTTGTTAAGAACATTTATATATAAAAATAAAAGGTCAACTAGACTGGAAATGGGGGTAAGAATAGACAAGGATAATAATAATAATAATAATGTGAAAACAATTTGACATCTAATCACTCTGGTTAATAAGCTAATATTATTAGGGTCGGTTTAAGGTGAGAAGGAACTGTTTTTGAATATTAATTATCAGAAGGGGTTTTGTGGAGATTTAGTATTTTCATAGTTGAAAGCGTGAGTCAATTGAAGCTAGATCACCATGAAAAACCTGGAAGCACTGGACGGCCGTTTCGTCCTATTATGGAACTCCTTAGCAGTGCGCATCCACGAACCCGCACTCGCGAGATACGAAACCAGGACCTATCAGTCTCGCGCCAGAGCACTTAACCGATAGAGCAATGAGCCGGCATTCGATTGTTTTAATGTCTAACTTCAACCAATCCACGAAATTGAGCAACCATTCACCAATTGTCTTCAGCGAGTTGATATCTGTTCTGTTTTTCTTCACTATATTACCATGACTGGATAGAATCAGAAAGGAAGACCCAGGACAGAGTGGGTTGGAGAATTCTGGTCGGCGGCCTATGCTCCATTGGAAGTAACAGGCATAAGTAAGTAACTAATTAATTACCATGACTAGATTGAACTTATTTAATCTGATATTCTTTATATTTCTCAATTAATTTTACCTTATTAAATATCATACATATACTTCTCTGTATCATGATCAAAATCAAATAAAAAATCAATTCAATCTCATTTTACTGATCCAATCAAAATCAAAATATTTAAATTCAAATATGCGCTCATTTTTTTGTTTGACCTTGTATTTAAATTATCATTATTACTGTATTGATATATTTAAACAAAAGTGATTATTTGACATATGGGAATTAAATATATATACATATACATATATAATCTCAAATGTGTTAACGATCAAATTAAATATCAATATATAGATGGATATAATTTAATTACTAAGGTCACTGATTAATTTAAAAAAGTCATCTAATCGACAAATTAAAATAGAAAGATGATGTCTATTATATCTATACATAAATAAGCCAGAATAAATGAAGGGAGGGAAAAGTTATTCCTCGATTTGACCTAGTTTCTTCTGAATTGATAGAAAGTAATGTTATCATATTCCAATTATTTTTTTTTAAAATGAAAATGATGGTAAGATTATAAATTATGGAAGACATTTGAGAGAGTTTAGATTGACTTTGAGAATGTTCATCTATTTTCTAAAGCTAAATATGGGTTATAAACCTGTTTGAAGAATGGCAATTATGATTTACAGATGATGATGATTAGGGTTAGGTATTAGATTTAATGTTTTCATCATGAAGTGATATCAACGAAAATGTCAAAACTCTATTTAGACAAATAAAGGAATGAATGAATTTTGGTCCAAGATTCAAGATGTGTTATCCTAAATCTGTTTTGTTCGTCTTGCCAAAATAACTTTTGATCTATAGAAAATGTGTTTTTATTGGAATGTAACTCCCTGATAGTTAACTTGGGTGTAACTAAACGCCTGTTATGGTATTCTGTAATTTTTTTTAATGGCATACTTCATTTTATTTCATTGATATTAGTAATTCATTTGGTATTGTTTAATTGAATCTTTCCATGAAACTGATCAATTTCACTCCTAACACATCAATGGGAAGATACAAGTAAATAATATAAAGTGAATATAAACTTCAATCCATTGCACAAGCAAGTGCTTATTTGGACTCATTAGGTAAATGAATAACGTAATGCCGTTTGAAGCGAACATTACGTGGTTCGACTTACAGAGTGAACATCAACTCTGAGAAGCTGGCAATTCCAGCTGAAGAGTCCAAAATAGGACGAAATGCGCGTTCTGGATTTCACTGCTAGCCGCTATCCATTTTTGTTTATGATAATAATAATATTTAAATCTTCTGGTTGTTTGGCAATCGTACATACAATTCAAGTGATCGAAGTTGATAAAATATTGAGACTTGTAATCTAAGTGCATCTGCAATCATGTTGATGGTCACATATGGACTTGAACTAAGCATCTTTGACTTCAAGCACTCAATATCTAATCCATTTAGCTACTGAGTTCAAATGGCTAATGTCCTGTACAATTGGGTGGGTTTTTAATTCATTCAAATTGGTTGTGTTGAATATTTCTGTTGCACAAGTGGTTGGATGTTTGGACTCAGTAGCTAAATAAATAGTTTGTCGACCGTTTGAAGTCAAAAGCTTTGGGTTTGAGCCCCGATTGGACCATCAATACGAGCTCATTTCTATCTAGCTGACAAATTCCAAAGACGACGCGATGCGCCCCCGGAGTTTGATTGCTAGTCACAGAATATTTGTTTCTGTCGATCAGAAATGACAGGCGGCAAACTGAATGTATCTATGATGACTTCAAATATTATACCGTTGATTAATGCTTCTTAATAACTAGGTTAAATAAAATCTGACAACAAAGTCTCCTTTAAAGAATGTTTAGTCACAGAATTCAGTCAAATTTTATGTTGGGATTATCCTGAAAATTTCTCAGAATAGAAATGACAAGCTCAAGAAACATTAAGAAGCATTTTAACCTATCAGCGTTTGATTAGAAGTTTTACTAATAATATCGCGAAAATGAAAAGTCACATGTAGAGGTTCTGATTGACTGTTTACTACACTGCTACTATGTTTAGTACAATTTTAGAATTTTCAAGAAAACCAAAGGACTTCTTAAAATACTATAAAAGCCCTATATTTTCTATACATCAATGAAACTTTAGAGTAAAGTGCTTTTCGTATATTTGGCGCCCTTTCTCTCGTGTTCAAGTCGCTGTGTAGATTTAGCTTGGGGGTTGCGAGACTAGCTTAGGATCCGAATATAGCGTTCAATCAGCAAGACTTATCATTTTATATATGTTCTGAAGCTTCAATAATAACATTTTGTCATGAATATGATCAAATTTCATAAGACGGTAAATCTCAGACAATATTTTTTGAGTTTTTAAAAAGAACTGGATTTCATTTATAAATTTGATTACTTTAACAGAATATATACCATAATGATTGAACAATGATCTTACGTTTGTCAGTCTACACAAAATCATCATAACTCAATGAGAAATATACGTGGTCATTAGTAACTAGTTTGTTGGTGTACTTTTCCAACGTCGTAAAAAATTATTATCAGAAGGGATAATAATCATATGCTCACTAGTGACTGACTTCGAGAGGTATATCCTGGAGTTCTAGTGAGAAGCCGTGACCAGTGGAGTTCAAATCACGTCTGTTGTGAGATAGGAACTCACTGAAGGCAATTGGTGAACGGTTGCTCAACTTCGTGGATTGGTTGGAGTTAGACTCACGCTTTGAACTATGAAAAACAATTATTATTATCTAAGTATAAACAGAAAATATTAGAATGTGATAACAATCATAGATCATAGTATGCTGAATAGATCAATAAAAAATGTTATTTTAATAGTTGAGATCATGAGTCAATTGAAGCTAGATCACCATGGAAAACTTTGGAGCACTGTATGGTCGTTTCGTCCTATTGTGGGACTCATGATCTCAACTATTAAAATTACTATAATATCCACAAAAACCCTTTTTGATAATAAAAAATGTTACGTTAACTGAAGTCTGAACATTGTTGTAAATCACTATTGAGTAGTCAATTTTGACATAGTAGTTGACTTTGTGAGGACGGCCCACAAGTGAACTCAAGGAAGCTCTAAGAAGTTCAGAAAGATATAACAAGACCATTTTTTTTAGTCTATTTTTAAACGAATACTTGATTTTATAACGAAATTTATGTTTAAGTCAGACAAACAATCTACTATCGTAACCTACATCTTAAAATGATTGTAGTTGGATAACCACTAAAGTAGTTGCTTCAACTTAGTATTGAACACTTTGACTGTACACAATTAATAGCCCACTATGGAGAGAACTAAGGTTAAGAACTGATGAAAACTAACCTTTTTACGATGAGGCAGTATTCCAGTGATTACATGCTTTCATTGTTCCTCTAATAAAAACTAGTTGGTCATGTAAACTATCAAAAATTAAATAATCTTTACAAAACTCTAACACTGTAACAGTCTACCTACTAAAAACTGATTTCATTTATGATACAACCAATTGATTCATCCTCGTTAGCAGTACAATTCCACATTAGTCTCATAATCTACATATGAACAAAGCGCTTTACTTCTAAACGCCGTTATTCACTTCTTTCAAAGCTAATGTTATCTTGATAATTGGATGTTTTTATTCAACAACAACAAAAAGATATTTTATATAGTTAAGATCATGAGTCAATTCAAGTTGGACCGCCATGGACAACCTGAAAGCACTGTACGGCCGTTTCGTCCTATTGTGGAACTCCTCAGCAGTGCGTTGCCACTATCCCGCCTCGCGAGATTCCAACCCAGGACCTATCAGTCTTACGCCAGAGCACTTAACCGATAGACCACTTAGCCGGCATCCGGCGGTGTTAATGTCTAACCTCAACCAATCCACGAAATTGCGCGACCAACTTCCATTGTACTGAGGCCATTCAGTGCTTCCAGGTTTTTTATGATGATCTAGCTTCAATCGAATCATGATCTTAACTATATAAAATTAGTAAAATCTCCACAAAACCCCCTTGTGAAAATAAGATATATAAAACCCATTAGTATTTCATATTATAAAGAAAAGAGAAATCATTATTCACTTATTCATTTCAAACGGTCAATTGTTTTAATTAAATATATAATTGAAATATAATAATAATAGCTAGATTCCGGTTTAATCATTACTAATTATAGTAATTCATTAAATATGTTCAATAAACCATGGAATTCAATGAAAACTTCTATGATAACGAATCCAAGAAAACGCCTCAATGAAAATGCTTCAATGATTTTAAAAAATAACCAGTAAACTGATTTATATGGAAAATGAATTTTCAAAAATGTTGGGGAAATTTAATTTAAAACAAAAAAAATTTAGAAAATATTATCCATTTTTTTGAAATTCTCGCCAAAATATTTGGATTCATTTTGTTGTTGTTGTTGTTGTTGATGTGGATGTCGTCAACGGAATCTAATATGAAAGTGAAATCAATGTAGCATTAATGTTTGTGAACCATGTTAAATTAGACAAAGTGTTTTTTTCTATAAAAGTATTTTGTATTTAATAAAACGACAAAGTCTAGAATAAATGGTTGAAAGCATTAGTCAATTAAAGCTAGATCACCATGGAAAACCTGAAAGCACTGCACGGCCGTTTCGTCCTATTGTAAGACTTCTCAGCAATGCGCACCCACGATCCTACCTCGAGAGATTCGAACCCAGGACCTTACATGCTCGCGCCAGAGCACTTAACCGATAGTCCACTGAGCCGGCATCCGGTGGTGTTAATGTGTAACTTCGACCAATCCACGAAGTTGAGCAACCGTTCACCAATTGTCTTCAGTGCGTTCCTATCTCACAACAGACGAGGCGGCCGTCCAGTGCTTCCAGGTTTTCCTTGGTGGTCTAGCTTCAATTGACTCATGCATTCAACTATGAAAATACCAGATCTCACAAAACGCTTTCTAGAATGAATGTAGGTTCTTCTGTTATATTCTAAGGAAGATTAAATTATGATTAACTTCTGAGAATTATCTTATGGACTAATATTATATATGTATATTCTTATTGAGTAACTAAATCATGTATATTTATATTCCTCTTATTATAAGCTTTATTTTGATCTAAAGGCGTTTATGATATGATTTACTATTCTTAAGTTATACCTAGTTTATTAATTACAATCTCTCATAATCACAGTTACTTTTGGGTTTGGTCTTGTACAAATGTTATTTCTTATTTTATGGTGTGATGTAGTCCGTTTGACTTGTATATATAAACCAGGTATGTTTGAAATAAATGATTAGTATAGTGGAAGCTGATATTGGTGTTCTGAACTCAACAGACAGGAAGGCAGAAAAAGGACCGATAAGAACGTAAGGCTACTCATACTGGTCAGTACGTCATTATTAGTATGGGGTTGTGGAGATTGTTAATTTTTTTATTGAGTGCATGAACTGATCTATGTTAGATCACCACTGAAAACCTGAAAGCATTGGACGGCCGTTTTGTCCTAGTTTGGAATTATAAACTCCACAAATCCTCATTCTGATGAAAATACATAATTATTTAAAGATTAGGTTAAACCAAATGACATTAACGATCAGTTTTTATAACTTGAATAGGAAATAAATCGGTAAACGTTTTGAACTTCCAGGTGTTACTATGGTGGACTTTAGTCGATCAGTTTCTGCTGTAATATATGCATCCGAAGGAGATTGTCTCGACATAGTCTAAAGAATTAAGGTTTTAGTACATTTATGTCGGCACTCTGTTGAGATGTAAGATGGTGGTTGGATCTAGTTGACAGAAAACTCTGGTGGTGATCAAATCCTATCGAGCAAGTTGTAACATGGTCACTAGTCTAATTGACTCGATATTGCATGCACTATTTTGAGATGTAAGGTGGTGGTTGGAGATAGTCAACAAAACTAATATGTACTTGATATACATCATGTTAATCAACACTTGGTTATTTTCACAGGTTGATACATGAACTAGTCTTCGACAAATTACAGTTGAAACCGGAAAGCACTGTAAAGCGATTTTATCTTAATATACAACTCTTCAGTAGTGTGCATTCACGATCCTGTATCCACGAATCGTACTCAGAATATTCGATCATGTACGTAACCTCTTAACCTCTAGACCATTTAGTCTATATTCAGTGGTGTACGAGTCTAGTTTTAATCAGTCCATGATATTGCGCGTCCATCTTTCTCATATATATAGTTACATTTTTATCATTGTAGTATTGTCGAGATAGGATTTTCATAGATCTTAAATCACGGACTGATCTTAACTTGATTTTTTTTAAAAAGTGGATGGTCATTTCGTTCTGGTATAAGAAATTTCAGAAGTGCGTATTCACAATCCACTGTTGAGGAATTAGATCAAAAACCTCCAGACTCTTGCGTGACCTCTTTTATTCGGTAGTCTAAATAGATTATCATTATCTTCCCAAAAAATAGCACATTTTGTAAATTTGTATATTTGTATTAATTCTATAGCAGTGCTACTGTAGTGAGCAAAGTATTGGTATTATTGTTATTATTATTATTATCGTTTAAACACATAAGAATTGGTACAAGGAGGCATCAAATATATATGCGCCACGTAAATCATCCGATTTGTATGAGGAAAAGAATACTGCCCGGGCGCCCAAACCGAAGCAGGTGGTTTTCTTAGGAGGCCACACTCCAAGCCTTTGACTTAAACGTCTAATCCACAAGGTAGTGGAGCAACGTAAGGAGATGCAGTCCCATGGTAGCCGGTCACCGACAACAGGTTTATACACCATTTGTTTCCTCAGAATACTGGAACCCATGTTCACCATTGGTTTGGAATCAGGGTTTTCCAACTTCCTTAGATGGACCTTCCGCGTCCACCAACACGGGTAAAGTGGCGGAAATTCACTTTTTGTCCTCTCAATTTCGTAAACAACAGGGCTGTCCCTGTGGTGAGGAGGCATTGAGTAGGACTTCCCATGGAGTGGCTGTATACACATGGCCATTTGGGAGCATTTCGAAAGGGAGAACTGTCTCTCCCCACCCTCGTGCATAGCAGGGGATTTGAGGGGAGTAAGAACTAAGTGTGGAAAACTAATTTATTATCGAATGTAAAATTACAGAGTTCTTTCATAAAATATGGAAAATCATACATCAAATAATTTGTTTTCAAATCTCCCACCAATGGTCACATACACCATCATTCCTTCATTGCTATTACAACTACTCTTTGTTTACATTCTCGTTCACGACAATTTCATCTTCTGAACATTCTGCTACCAAGCATTTCACTTTTGATTAGTGTTAGATACTACTTACATCTGTTGATATAAGTAACATACACCACATTATCATTTATATTCTCCTTATTTATAAATTAAAATAACACATGTTTAGAATTCATCATCACCAATAAAACACTTTGTCAACAAAATAATTTACACTTATATACTATGTAAATATTGATAAAATGCAAAATATACCCTATCATAACAGTATTACTGTGCCAATTTCCCACCCATCCCCAATTTCATCTTTTTTTAAATCCATTCAAATACATGTAGGTAATTAGTTAACTTGTTATTTTAAGAATTATTCATTACAGTCAAGATGAAAGGTTTTCATTATAATCAATTGTCTATTAAATCAACAGGAAACTCTGTGTCATATGCTTACAAAACACATACACACATATATATAAACAGAGGATAAAAGGGGGATAAAGTAAATAAGTACCATTACAGATCAATTCTCTCTCTCTCTCTCTCTCTCTCTATATATATATATATATATATATATGGTGGGGGGGAAAGAGGGTGGGGAACAGGGTTACGAAGGGTAAAATCACTTTATAATGATTCATCTTCTTTTTATTTATTCATTTGATTCACCTATCAATCTATATATTTTATTTATGTATAAATGTATCCAAGGTAAAATAGTCTTTTTTTTTAATATAGAATAGATTTTAAATTAAATTTTAATGAAAGTTAATTGTTTGTTCCTAATGTATGAAATGAAATGTTAGTGTTTGATAGAAATCTAATATATAGTTAATATCATCTTCAAGAAACATTAATACAGTCTACATCATTATTTTATTTATTTATTTAAACGCATAAATATTGGTACAAGGGGGTACGACATATAAATGCGTTACACAAATCTCATTTGATTTGTGTGAGGGCTGTGATACTGTCAAGGTGCCCAGACTGAAGCAGGTGGTTTTCTTAGGAGGACACACCCGGAGCCTTTGACGTAAAGGTCTGATCCACAAGGCAGTGGAGTATCGTGAGGAGATGCAGTCCCATGGTAGCCAATGACCAACAATTGATTCATACGCCATTTGTTTCCTCAGGATACTGGAGACCATGTTCACTATTGGTTTGGAATCAGAGTTTTCCAACTCCCCTAGGTGGAATCGCCGTGTCCACCAACCTGGTTAAAGCTCCAGACATTCTCTTTTCGTCCTCTCAATTTCGTAAACAACAGTAATACCACAAGAAGGCAGTGAGTAGAATTTCCCTGACAGAGGCTATATACGCGTGTCCATGTAAGAGCATTTGGAGAGGGAGAGCGGACTCTCCTCACTCTAGGCCGTACCAGGGCATTTGGAGGCAAAAAAGGCGTTCAGAAATTCTCTACATGAACGTCTACATCATTATCTACTTACGAATTGAGATTTCATTGAAATGATGAATTGATCTGAGTTAGATAACTATAAAGAACGTTGAAACGCTGAACAGTTGTTCTAACTTAAATCGGTTCATGAATTCATTGAAATTCAAAAATCTCCACAAAATCATGTTAGCAATTATTATGTACTCGCAAATGACTAGGTTTGAGATGAATTTTCTAGAGGTCTAATGAGAAGCAGTGAGTAGTGGAGCTAATCTGTGTCAGGTGTGAGAATGTTACCCAATGAAGACAACTCAAGATGTTCATGCAATACGTTAGATTGACTGAAGTTAGATATAAACACCGTCGGTTGACGGCTCAGGGATCAAGAGTTTAAGCGTCCGCGCCTAAAGCCGAAGGTCCTCGGTTCAAGCTGTGCGTGTAGGATCGTGGATGAGCATTTCTGAGGTATCTCATACTAGGACGAAACGGTCTAGCTTAGATCGACTCATAAATTCAACTATTGAAACTATTTTATTCGTAAATTAATTATAAATAAAATTGTACAACTAGAGTAAATGATATTTTTAAAAAGAAAACTTCTTTTTCGCTGAACTGTCTTCAATACTCCTCCGATGATATTTATGGATTACTTTCATAAAATGTGTTTGTATTAAATTTAAGCTAGCGCTTGGTTTGGTATATGCAAAACTATAGAAAAAAAAGGATATGAGAATTTTATATAGCCGAGATCATGAGTCAATTGAAGCTAGACCACCATAGAAAACCTGAAATCACTGAACGGCTGTTTTGTCCTATGGTGGGACTCCTCAGCAGTGCTCGTCCACGATCCCGCCTCGCAAGATTCGAACCCAGGACCTATCCTTCTCGCGCGCGAGCTCTCAACCTCTAAAACACTGAGCTGGTATCCTACGGTCGTTCACTGTTTCCAGGTTTCCTATGGTGGTCTACCTTCATTTGACTCATGATCTCAACTATATAAAATTACTAAAATCTCCACAAAACCCCCCTTCTGATATGGGAACTTATTGAAAAAAACAAACAAAGTAACTATAAAAACATGAATATATATATTTTTCTTTTATATAGTTCACCAGGAAATAAATAAATCAAATCAAATCAACAATCAGGTCAACAAGAAATCATTTATATTGAACTTAATGGATTTATTTTGTCTTCATCTTCTTTTAAAGTATAACTATTGAAATAAATATAACAATATCAAGTGATTCTATCTTGTAATGAAATCAAAATTGTACGTGCTTAACTATTAAACGGATTCTTTTCCGCTCCTTAAAATAAAAAAAAAAGACATTTGAAAGTATTTATCTCGAAAAACAAACAAACAGTAAAACTGTTTAGGATGAATTGACGGAACAAAAAAAAACTTTTGTCAGTTTACATCATAAATATTGATGAAATAGGCGGTAATTTGAAATCAGAAAGGGGTTTTGTGGATATTACAGTAATCTAGTAGTTGAATTCATGAGTCAATTAATGCTAAACTACCATGGAAAGCCTGGAAGCGCTGGACGGCCGTTTCGTTCTAGTATAGGACTCCTCATTAGTACACATCTACAATCCCGCTCGTGAGGTGCTGACTCAGTGGTCTAGAGGTTGAGTGTTCGCGTACGAGATCGATAGGTCCTAGGTTCGAATACCGCGAGAGAGATCATGGATGCGCACTGATGAGGAGTCTCATACTAGGATGAAACGGTCATCCGGGTTTTCCATGATGGTCTAGCCTTAATTAACTCATGAATTCAACTAAATGTTAGTTTATTTCCAATCCATTTAAACTTACTCTGTAATTTAGATAAGTGTTGCGAATCTTGAAAAGCAAATCGTTGTTCAAAATATCTCAATAAACCAAAGTCTTTTATGTGAAGGTAGTATGTCAAGTCATCTTATATGTTTCATAAATATGAGATAAATCATTTTTTATTGATGGTTTTCATCACACATTAATTTTTGCTATAAAATTATCCAGAACTAACGAGCTTGAAGTTTTACCACAAATCAGTTGATATCTTGTGGCGGTTTATATTATCTGTTATATCTCGAAGAGAATTATTAATAGCAACTTTTGTGATCCATTTATGGATCGATACTATGCGTATATTTATATCGTATAATTATTAAACAACTTAACTATTCATATTCATGTCCCTCTCATTATAAGCTTTATTTTGACCTATGAACTATTATTATACGATTTACCATTTTTGAATTATCTCTAGTCTATCTCCCTTATTCACAGCCACATTTGGCTAAAACTTGTACAAATGTTGTTTCCCATTTTGTGGTACGATATGCTTTGTCTGTTTGATATATAAATCCAGTATGTTTGAAGTAAATGCTTCATACCGCAGAGGCTGTTATTGGTGTTCTGGATTTAACTGTCTGTGCTCGACAGAAAGCAGGACCGATAGGTACTCTAGACTGCTCGCACGGGTTTCATTTGTCATTTGTCCGATCGATAAATCACTGCTCTCTAATAGGCGGGCAAAAGATAATAACAATTGCCGGGACAAGTTATAACATTATGAGTTCTTATGAAGCTTTACAACTACAATTACAACACATTGAACGAAAGTTTATAATCTGTAAAATAGGCTAGGAATAAAAATAGCCTCTGTAGTTTGTCAAGGCTTCTTGTTTTTCTGTTCATATTACTAACTAACCTAAATTTAAGTCTAACCTGCACCATTGTGATCGATTCTGAGCCATGTCAACCAGAGTCTCCAACCATTGGTTACGATAGTCACGCCGATCCCAACCAAGTAGTCTGCATCTACCAACATGGCTCAGAAGTTAGTGACTTCAACGACTGTCGCCACGTTTTGGTTTGGCCGCCCCTAACTCTCTTCCAACTATCACTAATACTGGTCAGCATAGCGCGTCGTAGTAATCGGTGTTCAGGCACACGTAACATGTGGCCCAACAATCTCAGTAGATGAAGATTCATGACCTCATCAACTGATTTACCATCATTCCCTAATACCCTGTAACTTCACTATTACTTACCCGGTGATTCCAGCAGATGCGAGCAATCTGTGGTCAAGTACTAGTAACTTACGAGTATCTTCTACTCTTAATGGTCATGTTTCACAGTCGAATACTCTGCTGCGTGAAATACCAATAAGATTTCGTACTAATTAGACTAGTACTAACTATCTACCTTATCAAATTTAACTTAATGTTAGGCATTTATTCAATTCAAATATCATATTTCGAAAGTAAACGTTTTTTTTGTTTTATTTTGTTCATATAATTTATATGGTGAATGAATTTCAAATCATTTGATGCATAGACGATATGTAACACATTATAAACAATTTCCATGCTTCATTGAATAAGACACGCATAGACATAGATATATAAAAATGAATAAGTAGTATGAATTTGATAATAATATACTTTAGACATTGAATTATAAATGTAGATGGTAAGTAATTATAAATATATTTTTTATTATCTATTCATTCCTTCTATCTTTAAGTTCTTGAATAAATTCTGTCAATGATAGAGTTCGAATCTCCCGAGGCGGGATCGTGAATGCGCACTGCTGAGGAGTCCCACATTAAGATGAAACGGCTGTCTAGCTTTAATTGACTCATGATTTCAACTATATATATGAATAGAATTGTTTACTTATTTTAGTTTTAATGTACCATATTGCATGGTATCTCGGCTTTCATCAACACCGTTTTATGGGAGAGGACAAACCAACTTCCAGCTAAAGAGGAAATTAGTAAAAGACTTTGGAAGTGGATTGGACATACATTAAAGAAATCATCAAACTGTATCACGAGGCAAGCCCTAACTTGAAATCCGGAAGGGAAGCGGAAAAGAGACCAAAGAACACATTACGGCGGGAAACAGAAGCAGATACGAGTGTCAATTAGCATAAAATGTGAGTTTATGGTTTTCTGATAACCATCTTCAACTAAATAATATTTCCACATAGTGAATATGATTTCGCGTCACTCATAATAGTAGTGGAATTGCAACACTAGAGAACTAGGTAAACATGACATTAGTTAATACTTGGCGAATAGTTTACATAAATATCTCAGTTCAACTGGAGTTAAGTGACTTCTCAAATAAGTTAATGAAAATGTTTTCAAATGTAATATTGACATATATTCCATATAAACTATTCATTAATGTAACATTCTGAATATTTCTTGATGATATAGACTACTGGTAGGTCCTGGGTTCGAATCTCGCGAGTGCGGGATCGTGGATGCACACTGCTGAGGAGTCCCATAATAGGACGAAACGGCCATCCAGTGCTTCCAGGTTTCCCATGGTGGTCTAGCTTCAATTGACTCATGATCTCAACTCTATAAAACTTAACAAGAAATTTAATTTATGATATAACGTTGTATAATTTTCATTCAGTACCAACTTTCAACAAACATTCATCTTCCAACTACTTTTATACTACTGATGTGAACTAAACACAGGTAGGGACAACCCTAATGTATTACGGTACATAATTACAGAGTATCTTGTTAAAATATAAGAACTATACATTGAATACTTTATTTGCAAATCTTCCATCAATTGCCCTTCACATTTTGTATGCTTCTTCCAATTCACAATCCCTTTCGATTTTACCATCTATTCTCTTCAACTCGATCTTTTTAGCCTTCTGTTACCAGTCATCCAACTTTTGATTGGTGTTACATACTACTTATGTCTGTCGACATAAATAGCATACATCACACTATTAGTAAGCATTTATTAAATGTGTGCATACTTTAAATTTTCATAGAGTTTCGTGGTCGATTAATTAATAAATAAACAAGCAACAATTTTAAAACAACGCGCCTGTTCAATATTAAAGAGTTCAAGGAAATGCTGGTGTATTATTGGTATTAGTTCTATTAGTGGTAATGACTTATTAACTTATATATTTACGCCTGTTACTCCCAATGTAACATAGGCCGCCGACTAGCATTCTCCAACCTACTCTGTCCTGGACCTTCCTTTCTAATTCTATTCAATTGTTGTTCATTCTTCTCATTTATGTCTCCATTTCTCGACCTAATGTGTTCTTCGGTCTTCCTCTTTTTCTTTAGCCTTCAGGATTCCATGTGAGGGTTTTCCTTGTGACACAGTACGTTGTTGCCGATAATGTCTGGCGACCGGATCCGAAGTATCTTGCGTAGACAACTGATAATAAACACTTGTATCTTCTGGATGATGGCTTTCGTAGTTCTCCAAGTTTCCGCTCCATACAGTAGAACTGTCTTGACATCTGTATTGAAAATTCTGACTTTGGTGTTGGTTGATAGATAGTTGTTTTGAGTTCCAGATGTTGTTCAGTTGTAAATATACTGCTCTTGCAATGACTTTATAACCTGGTATTTAAACATGTTAAACACATTTCTTGAAAAAAATAAAAAAAATAAAATTAATTTTTCTATAGGTTATTTTGTTTTTCTCTATTTCTTCAATAATTTCCCCTTTTTTCAGTAATAAATAATATGAAAGAAAAAAATTTATTTGTTAAAAATTTTCCAACTAATTTCTGATATTTTTGTTAGAAGAAAAAATGAGAAAAAAAGAAGGAGATCATGGGAAGAATTTATCTATATTATTATCAGATATGTAATTATTGTTTTGTATAGAGAAATGTCTATGCACAATTTAATGATGAAAATAAGGTTGTTTACTTGATAGTTGAAATCATGAGTCAATTGAAGCTAGACCATCATAGAAAACCTGGAAGCAGTGAACGGCCGTTTCGTCCTATTATTGAACTCCTCAACAGTGCGCATCCACGATCTTGGGTTCGAATCTCGCGAGGCGGGATGGTGGATGCGCACTGTTGAGGTTTTCCATGGTGGCCTACCTTCAATTGACTCATGATTTCAACTATGAAAATACTGAAATCTCCACAAAAAAACCACTTTTGTTTACTTGAATTAGAAATGGAATGTTTTTTTTATTAAATGAACGACAGTTAAATCTTCATGAATGTTAAAATGATGTTTAGTATATATACATAAAGAAGGTGATAATGATGATGAAGAATTTGTCTAAGTAACGATGTCAATTAACAGTCAATTCTAGTTTATACGTTTTTGTGTACATTTTTTGATTAGCAAAGTAAGGACAGTATTCTTACAGTTGAAGAAAATATGGAAATCAAAGCAACTGTCAATCAATATCAAAGTCACAATACTTAATACGAACGTCAACACAGTTCTATTGTATGGAGCTGAAACTTGAAGAAATATCATAACCATCATCGAAAATGTACAAGTATTTATAAACAATTGTCTGCCTAAGATACTGAGTGTCCATTGACCGGATACTACCATCAGAAATAGCCTACTGTGGAAGAGAACAAACCAACCTCGAGCTGAGGATGAAATTAGGAAAAAAGGTTAGAAGTGGATAAAACACACATTGAGGAAATCATCAATTTGTATCACGAGACAAGCGCTAACTTGGAATATTGGAGGAAAACGGAAAAGAGGAAGGCTAAACAACATATTATGTTGGGAATAGGAAGTAGACATGAAAAGGATGAATAGCAACTGAAAAGGATCGCCCAGGACAGAATTGGATGGAGAATTCTGGTAAGCAACCTATGCTCCTCCACGAGGGATAATAGTTATAATTTAGTAAGTAAGTAAGGGTACATTTGATATGATTTGAGATAGTTACTAAAAATCAGTGAACAGAAAAAGAAAACCGTTTTACTTTCATTTAAAACTAATCAACATTACCCGAAAAATAATGAACTTAGAACCTGTCAAACTCTGCCTGTAGCTCTTCTAGAGTTACTGCCGGTCGCAAGCCCTGGTAAAGGAGGCGGGTTGGTCATGGGGTTAGTGATCCCATCCCGTAGAAAATTAAGTCGCTAAAAAACGCTAGAACCTGTCAGCCGAAACACAATGGACCACATTACTTTTGAATAATCAACTTGTAATCCAATATTTTGAAGGTATTGATTTCAATAGAAAATCAGGAAGACGAAACAAATTAGGAAAAAAGAAGCAGATTGGAGAAGCGAAGAGAACTGACTGAAGCTGAATGGCGCACAATGGAGATTTGATCAAGCGTTAATCAATATTTATAGTCACACAAAAATAAGCTACAGACATGTGATAAGTAGGAAAAGATGTACACTTACATACGCTCATATCAAGACAGTCAAGGTTGATAAGTGAATAATTAACAAGGTCGAAACATGACTCAAGAAGAGTGGATAAATTAGTCTGTTCAGAAGCTAGAATAAGGTATATGTGCTTAACATAGCAACCGACACTACACTAGCATAGGACTCATGACCCAACCAAGGGTCGAAGCTGGTTCCTTCCTGTTTCCCACTAAATTCCTAACTATTGGAACCATTATGACTGTGTTCAGCAGTATAAATATGACTCTAAACAGTTCGAAATATAACGTTTTCTGAAAAAGGCAATTTAATTGTGAATCTGTCGTTATCATTCTAAACAACATCATCAGCGCCTATTTCATGTAAAGGTAACCTCTTTTTAGTTATTTCACAAGTTTTATATCAGTTCATTTTGATGACTTCCTTTGTGATTGATTTTCCTGGGAAGCTTTATTTGACTAACTTGACTTAAGTAATATGATTAACTGAATTCATAAATCAAATCAATATATGTATCTGTTAATTGTTAAGTGATCTTAAGATCTTACAGTTGGTTTGATTTAGAATTTCGGAGTTTCTTCAATCAAATCTATCTTCATAGTTATGCACGATCATTGTTCTTAGCTATCTGTTACATTAATTCGAATTAATGTTCATAAATGTGTAGATGGAGGTTACGTTGAATTTGTCCACCAAGTAATATTTCACGTACTTAAAGCGAATTATTGTGTGGATGATGTTGTATTTCTCTTCTGTTTAGTGGTTTATGTTGTAAGAAAGTTTGTTGATTCGAAAGCAACATCAATTTAATAGCTCTTCAGAATCCGTAGAATGATTTCTAAGATATTTTTCACATATGATACAGAGTGATCTTTTCCTTGGTTTTTCGCGATCGACTTTTTTTTACAGTAGATAGATCATCTTGCTAAATTGTACTAAAACCAATCACCTAAGCTGTCAATCGTGGGTATTTGTGAGTATTATGGTATTCTAACAGTTGAATTCAAGAATCAATCTATGCTAGACCATCAATGAAAACCTAGAAGCACTGGACGAACTTCTCAGTAGTGTACATCCATGATTTAGAAGTTGAGCGTTCGCGTGCGAGACCCAGGGTTCTTAGTTCGAGTCCCTTTAGTACAGGGTCGTGAATGCGCAGTGTTGAGAAGTCCAATACTGAGGCGGAACGACCGTCCACTGCTTCTAGGTTTTCAATAGTGGTCTAGCTTAGATCAATTCTTGAATTCAACTTTTAAAATAAGAAATATTTCATGATTCATTAACTTATACCTTTTCAACTATGGATTTCACTTAATTCTCATGGTTTTTTCTCAATTACATTGTTTCTTTTAGACACACTACATTATAGATATGTTCATTCCACACAAGTTTAATAAAGTGTGTATGTGTATTTGTTTCTAGTTGTACGAAATAAATCTTAATAGTCATTAATCAAACTGTGAACCATTATTAACTAGCCAATCAATTAAATATTAATTGGCTTTCTTACTTATTTAATAGGTAAATAAACGACTTGTTCAATGATTAATGATTGATGTCTCAATAAATATTTTCATACACACACACCCACACTTATCTTTCAAATATACAAAATCTTGATTTCAGTAAGCATAAAGTACAATACTGAATGAATTTAAAACTTCACCCCATCTCACAAGCAAGTGGCTATCAGGATTCAGTAGCTAAGCGGATAACTCGAGGGCGTTTGAAGCGAAGGGTACTGGGTTCGAGTCCCAGAGCGAACATCAACTCTGAGATGCAGGTACATCCAGCTGACGATTCCCAAATAGAACGAAATGCGCGTCCTGGATTCAACTGTTAGCCACTATCCATCTTTGCTTACAATGCTTGTGAATTAAGGTAATATCGAGGTGATACGCACAGTATGCACATATGCCAATTAGAGACTGACCAGTTGCAGTCCTAACACATCGATGGGAAGTTTCAAGCAAACAAAACTAAATGAATTTTTAAAGTACATTATTTTGTGCTCCAGACTGATTACCGAGTAAAATTCATTGGCAGTCAGTAGTCGGTATTCTGATGTTTGTGTTTAGACATCATATTGGTATGAGTTAATTGAATGGAATTCTATTGGGCATTGAGAAGCATTGAACCACTGTGTTACACAAGAGCGAGGTAGACTTCAAAAGTCCATATTTTTAATTTTCATTGATTAACCTCGGAGAAAAGTTCAGATAAATTGTTATTACTAAGTGAGATACCATAACTACCATAACTCACTAATGATTTTGTAGTTACTACTATGTCAGGTACTTTGTAGTAATTTATATGATAAAAGATTGGTTTCATTACAGACTGATGAAAATAATGAAACCGTCTCATCATAAACAATTTTTCTTCAGTTTGCTACAGTAATGCTTGGTAATGACTTCTTAGATGCTTTATGGGTTCTCAAAATATTGCTAAACTTGAGCCTCGAACAGTACACACAGAAACCACAGTTCCTAGCTTCTATTATTTGATATAAGGCATTGAATACACACATCTGAGAAGCCCGATGTTAGGGGTGGAACGGTTGTCAAGCGCTTCCATATTTTCAATAATGGTATAGTTAAATCACTTCCATGATTTCAATGGTTCAAATTTATTTATTAAAAATCCTATACGTAACATTGATGAACTTTCCAAGAATACTGTGTTAATGGCTAGGAGAATGACAGTAAAAAGAATCGTTTATTGTAAATCTATTCACGTTAAAATAACTGACATTATGCAGACATATTTCCACAATATGTAGATTAGGTAACTGCTGAACTTCCTAAAAACACTAAACTCTTATCACTCTGGTTGACTGAAAAGTTGCTTCAAAATCATGCGATGACTTCAAACTTGTTCATTTTACTACAACATTGAATACCACCAAAGAAAACTGTGATTCTCATTCATTATTCCCATCTATAACCACATGAATGAACAAGTTTTCACATCTTCTCACTTCTGCACTCCTCAAACCTGTCACTCAATAAAATTAATAATTTTAAAAATAATGTGATCGGCTATGGTTGTTGTTATAAAGATGAATATAAAAATTAATACTTCGTACAGTGATTACATTCTCAATAACAATGAGAACTAGTTATCATTTTACTACTGGTTTAGATTCAAGTTCAAACGTGGTTACAGCCAAAGTATAAATGTTTCTCAACACGCTACATTTTGGGTGTAAAAAGTGTACAGCAAGATAAAGTGAGCACCGTATTTCGATCACATTTAAACCAATCACGATTGTTTTAAAAAAAATATTTATGACCACACTCTCGAAATTTGTTGTTAAGGCCAAAAAACACCCATTGTCGTTTAATTGTCCACTCCTATTCTTTAACCAGAGTTTTTCGAAATATTAAAGATTCCCATTATCTCACAATGAGAATCTTTAATATTCTAAAATCACGTGGGGATCCTGTTGCATTTAAGGCACTCAATGAATTCCTGAAGTTCAATGCACGTCTCACAGAAGCGAGAACGAGCTTAGGATTAGCTATAAATTGTATACAATCTAACAGACATCCTAAAATATATTGGAAGTTTTTGCGTCGCAACAGAATCTATCCTAATGCAAAAACACTTGAAAGACATGCATCGAATCAAATTGATACTTTTAAAAATGAAAATCTGTGACTTAGAAAGGAATCTTCTTCAGAGACAATATTCCGTTGAAAACCTACCGTCAGAGCTTCAGTTAATGTTCATGGATTATGTTGAAAAAATTTCTAAGAATAGATCTGAGAAGACGATGACAAAACTAGTGAAAACTTTGGAAAACCAAAAACCAGAAAAGGAATTTCCTTTCGTTCCGAAACGGTACGTATATAATTTTTCCAATATCGAACTAGATGTAATACAGCTAGAAGCTTTATCTCTGTGGCCTAAATTCTGTGATAGTAGACATAGAATCAACCAATTAGATACTCATGTGCAGTTTGAAAATTTATTTTCACAAACAACTGACTTGATTCCTACAACATTGGAGGACCTAGCTAGGTTTAAGACCACTTTGGTTGACAGCAGCCAACAATACAAGAATAGTAAGAGCACTACGAACCACCTACTAACCAAGCAGCACCGAAACTCTTTAACAAAACTAAGAAATGAGGAAACTTTTATCATAAGCAAACCTGATAAAGGAGGAGGTATAGTCCTGATGAACAAAAAGGACTACATTGAAAAGATGGAAAACAATCCTTAGTGATCCCAACAAATTTCAAAAAGTCACCAGTCATTACGATATCAATAAAAAGTAGAAAACCAATTAGCAAACTCTCTTAAGGATCTAAAGAAAAAGGGAATAATTACACAAGATTCTATTAAACCGACTGGATCTTATACTCCACGACTATATGGTTTGCCTAAAGTTCATAAACCAGGTCTTCCACTGCGCCCAGTCCTAGACATGTTCAATTCCCCTTACCATAAAATTGCAAAGTGGCTAGTACGTATTTTAGAGCCCTTGCACAAATCAATTGTTAGTACGAGCGTAAAAGATGTATTCGACTTCACTTTCAAAATGGAAAATATGAATGTTTCTAATTTTTTCAAAATACACTGAAAAAAATTTCTACCTCTTACTTGATTGATTCGACAGAACTATATCATCACATATAAGTAGTACATCAACATTTATTACTAATAACAACTGTATATTAGTAATTGAATTTTAAAGAATGTGTACCTCATACTCCGAGAAAAGTTTCATTCCACTATTGTTTTTTTCAGATCTACTTTTCAAATCTGAACAGATTTTCTAGCGGAGATGTATAATACAATAGTCATAATTAGACGTAGATCTGTCAATTATTGTCTCTTATGGTGTACACATTGTCTAGATCAATCATTCTCATCATTTATAACTTGGTCTCTGAGAAAAAAAGTAAGATTTTAAGTTTTAATTACAGTTATATCATGAACTTTAGATTGTTAGTATGTGTTATATCCTGATAAGAATAATGAATATTAACATTTGGGATCCATTTATGGACCAATACTATGCGTATATTTATATCGTATAATCATTAAATAACTAAACTATTCATATTCATGTCCTTTTTATTATAAACTTTATTTTGACCTATGGTAGGATTTTATCAACCTTTGAGATTTAAACAAACAAACTACATCGGTTACTATTCAGTGGTCGGTCAGTGTAATTATCTCCCTATCACACTGTCTCATACAAAGTGAGTAGTTCATTAATAACGTTTCCAAATTTAACACGATGAAACATGTATTTGGATTCTACTGGAGTAGGGCAAGAGAAGTCAGTTACGGTAAACTAATTGATTAATCTATACGAATATTTGTCGAGATTATAAACGAACAGCTTGACAAAAATTTGGCGCCGAGTATAGAGTAGCCATTATATGTGAAAATTATATTTGAAATAATCTCAGCGATTGAAGTTTAAATAATTCCAACGTTTCTTCTAGCTAACTTGTGTGGACTTCTTCAGGGTAATAATCAAAATCAAAATAATCAAAAAGTAAATTAATTAGTCTACATTAAATCACACAGTGACTTTGTAAAATATGCAAATCATACATTGAATACAACATTTGCATATTTTTCTTGAGTTGTCCTTTACGTACTCCACCATTCTTTCTATCCTTTTCTCTATATTTCAACCTCCTGCTGGTAGGCATTCCACTCCCTATTCCCAATACGCCCTATTTATATCTGTGCGCATAAGTAGCACACACTACATTAAGAGTATGAGTCTCCTAAACAATTCAACTACTCCTTGTTCATGAACTACAGTTAACACAAATCCCTCATTAAACATGGCTTTTTCATTATTTTTAATCATCCAAGTGATTGATTATGTAATTATAAACCGAAAAGAATATTGGTCGTAAGTTTCGTTCTGTTATGTTTGTTATTTACAAAATATTAGACAAAATATATACACCTGATAAACTGTCTTTATCATTAATGGCGTCCATGAATAATATTATTGCTCGATCATAAACTTACAACGAGAAATCAAATATTTTATGAAGACATGGATGATGGCTTGTAGTAGAATCCAGAATGTGCGTTTCGTCCCATTTAAGACTCGTCAGGAGGAGTTACCTGCATCTCAGAATTGATGGTCTCATCGGAACACACTAATCAGTTTGTTGATATTTATAGAACAAATATGATTTAAAATTCCTAAAAGATTGACCTGGAAAAGTTTTGAAATATAATAATTGCTTTTAATGGTTAACATTTAGTGTTATCCTTAAGTGACAAACGTGGAATAATGTCAAAATTTAATGAAGATTAATTTGTGAAGTTTTTGGTCATTTAGTGAACAAAAAATTAAATTTCTCACATAAATAACAAAAAGATATGTCAATAAAAACAAATGACGTATAAATTAACGTAAGCGAAATATTCACGTTCATTTTAAAGAAGGCGTGACCAGTGGAGTCTGGTCCATGTCGGGTAGAGATAGATATCTACCTCAGACATTGGATCAATGGTTGGGAAAAATCATGGGTTGACTGAAGTTAGACATTAACACTATTGAATGCTGGCTTAGTGCTATAAAGATTAAGAGTTAGCACACGAGATTTAATGTCCTAAGTTCTAGACTTTTTGTTGGAGGATCGTCAATGCATAATACTGAGGAGTCCCATGGTAGGGCGAAACGGTAGTCCAATGCTTCCAGACTTTCAATATTAGTCTAGCTTAGATTAACTTATGTGCACTTATCTACTTAATTTCAGTTTTAATGATAAGTATGATAAAATAATTGGTCGAAATACTCTATGGTATGTTTGTTAGTGAACAGTAGTGAAATACAAGATACATATTTAGTCTTATTGAACACTTCACAGATAGATGTAGTCGCATGTCAATACAGATATTCACTTTCTAGAGACTCTAATACACTGAGTTTTTTTCAATCTATAGTGAACCATCTACCAAGCTGCTGAGTCAAATTAACCACTAACCTTTTAAATTATTGAGAATTTAGTAATTTTCTTCACGGAATTAGTACTATAACAAAAAGTTTTCATATATATACGGTTGTACAGCTTGATAATAAATTCGTTGAAAAGAGATACCTTCGCTGAACTTCATGTTATTAATTCTTTGTAAATTTGTCAAGCGTTGTATGTACCAATCGACATTTGTCTAGTTCTATCGTAAATACAAAAGATAGAAAGTTGTAAACAGTGAAGCTAATAACCAATTTCATAGTTGAAAGCGAGAGTCAGTTGGAGCTAACCACCAAGAAAAACCCTCGAAGCACTGGACGACCGTTTTGTCCTATTGTGGGACTCCTCAGCAGTTCACATCCACGACCTCGCCTCGCAAGATTAAAACCCAGGACCTACCAATCTCGCGCCAGAGCACTTAACCAATTTCAACTATGAAAATACTAAATCTCCACAAAAACTCATTCTGATAATAACTAGTTTGTTTTAAAATATCACCACTTTACTAAACTTCTATTTTTGAAAAGTGATTAAAATTTTAACCGATTTGATTTTTAATGGTTTGAATTATTCCGCTGGTGATATATTAACCGAATTTTGATTAACCTTAGTTGGTATCTCTGATCAAATAAGACCGCTTACTTTAGCCCTTTCTCTTTCCTCTGGTGGTCGGGTGGATCATGAAGACTTCCACATGTCAAGGGAAGCACAGAATACTGTGAACAATTTGAACTCAGCTATACAAATTAGAATTTGCAGATAACCTGACAAATGCATATGTAGCATCAGCCTCTGCATCAGTAGGCCTCAACATACACAGGGAAAAAAGCAAGATCCAAAATACAACACGGAGAACACCAACCCAGATACACTTGATAGAGAAACTCTGGAAGAGATGGAAAGTTTCACGTATCTGGGTAGCATCATCGATGAACAAGAAGGATCTGATACAGACTTAAAGGCGAGGATTGACAAAGCAAGCACAGCATTCCTACAATTTAGGAACAAATAGAACTCAAAGAGACTGTCAACCAATATCAAAGTAAGAATCTTGAATACAAACCTCAAGATAGTTCTACTACACGGAGTTGAAACTTCGATAACTATCACAACTATCATCAAAAAAGTAAAGTTATTTATAAACAATTATCTACGCAAGATATTTAATGTTCCTTGGGTGAATACCATTAAAAACAAACTACTTCGGAAGAGAAGAAACCAGCTTCCATATGAAGAGGAAACTATGAAAAGACGATGGATGTGCACAGGAAATTTACTGAGGAAATCATCAAACTGAATCATGAATTCCGAAAGGAAGAGAAAAAGAGGAAGATTAAAGAAGCAGACATAAAAAGGATGAACAGGAACTGGAAAGGATTGTCCAGGACAGGGTTGGTTGGAGAATCCAGGTTGGCGACCTATGCTCCCATGAAGGGTAACAGACGTAAATTAGTTAGTTGGCAACCTGTGCGGATTGTCTCAAAATAGCCATCATGACACAAATTTGTGCAGGACGGCTAGGATTTAGCTAGCAGTGAAATCTATCACACGATTTCCATCTTATCTTGGACTAGTCAGTTGGATGTACTTGCATTAGGGTTGATGTTAACTCAGTGTCCCTTACAAGCGCTCGATGTGTCCTGCCCTTAGCTGTTTAATTCTGATAGCAATTCACTTGTGAAGCAGATATAAATTCAAATCTTGGATTGTACGCAATCTCAGAAATGTAAGTAAATCTTTGTAAGTTACATGTTGGACAAAACGTGCTTCCTGGATTACATTGGAAGCCACATTATTTGTATTCTGTATGATGACAAGTTAGTATTGATTTGTTTTCTTTCATTCCCAACTTTAAATTCTATCACATCAAGAATATTTATCTTCATCATCATCATCGAAATCATCATCAAGATTATGGTCGTCGACACACTTATAATTATTACTCACATATATACATTACTGTTTATTCATATCAAAACAATAAGACATTCATACTTGTTCATATTAGTCAC
Source organism: Schistosoma mansoni (assembly GCF_000237925.1). NCBI lineage: Eukaryota > Metazoa > Platyhelminthes > Trematoda > Strigeidida > Schistosomatidae > Schistosoma > Schistosoma mansoni. The sequence goes on from NW_017386051.1 coordinate 140,172, forward strand.
CACATTTATGTTTTTTCATCTGAACTATTTGTGTTTTGTTGTACCATTCACTAAACTCTATCACCTAAAAAAACCTGAATCATTTAACATTTTTTTTATTGTCATATTTTATGTCTTATTATTGTGCTGTTTTCACTTATTTTCTCTTCTTCAAAACTGACCATAACAACTAGAATTGACTGTTTACATGCTGTGCTACAATTAACTATTAGTCAACTTTCATTTTAAGTGGGTTTTACAATTACTAATATCAATTTTTGGTTTATTCCTCGTTACATTTATGTGTGTTATTCACTATGAATGGTGTTGTTTTCCTTTACAGACTATAAACCTTCTTTTAAGAAAAAAATTGTATTAGTCAGTAGTAGTATTGAACAGTATCCAAAGTGGATGGAGTTGATTTGTTTTGTGGTGAATATGTCCTATCGTTAACAAGCTGTACTAACATAAAACCAGTCTGATAACTGGACTTATTAAATGGTCTTAACTATACTACTGTTTTTGTTTTGGATTGTTGTCTAATTGATTTAAGACTGTATGAATGCTGAAATTTGTCAATGGAATAATGTTTTTAATGACTGGTTTAGTCGAAAGAGAGAAAAACGGATAATGAATTCAGCTGCTTCATACCGTCAGATTATCTTCTATGAGACTGAAAGTCTCCAAATATTGATAACTGATATGCTGTCTACTTGAATACTTGCTACTGGTTACCTCTTGATTCTATGTTTCTCCAAACTATTTCTACATCTGTACCAAATAGTAGAGAACAATCTAAAAATAAGAATAGAATCCGTACTTCATTGATCATCTATGTACAGAAAGCAAACTTACTTATAAGTTTATTAATTGTTAACCGTTAAACTCTGAATACATCTGGAAACATGAAAAATGAAGTAGCAGAGTACGTAATTATCTAATCAATATTTGGATGAATTTTTTCCAGCCTTTTCCTGACTTCTGAAGATCTTATTGAGGTATTCATATAGGATCCTAACAGTTATGAATTTATATAAATATGATTATATGTTATGTAACTTAGTGAGTGGATTCTGTTCATCAATAGTGGAAGTAGGTGACCATAATTGACCTGTTGTTTCAGAAATAAGCTGTTTACCGATTTACATTCTTTTTTAGATAACTATGCGCAGCAGTACTCGGGTGTATATCTGTTTCAAAGGAGATCAGAAGTGGTCGAATAGCTTAGTGGTAATGTCTCGGATCGTCGATCTAGGTGTCATGAAATCAAGTCCGCCGGGGAGTATCAATCCCCTCAAGATTACGGGTACATCACACTTATGAGTGCCAGATAGCACAGAATCTAGTTTCAGGGTTTCATACCGGCTACTTCCAATCACCACCTCATATCCCAAAATAGTTCACACGATTTGAAGTCAATTAGATTAATGGCCATGCTGGATCTTAACCGATAGCGTTAGATTAACACTAAAGAAGAATCTGACATACATGTCATCGGTTACTGCTCAGTGATCAATCAAATGTAAAACACGCTTTGTACAGCCAATATAATCTGCTATACTAGAGGAAGTAAACTGATAGATACATATTGATTTAGAAATTTATACTTATCACTTCCTCAAGTGAAATATCTACTGAAGAAGACAATGAGTTACTTTTTCACATAACAATGAATGTTAGACAAGAGCAGTACATTTATTTCGTTTGTAAATTCTTGTAAATACTGGAAAAAAAACAAATACTAGCATTCAGTTAGTTGGATAGTTCACTGAGATTTCTTAAAATTTCAAGTCGACAACACACCTATCTCTTTTCAGTATAAGATTTTTCAACTGTATGCATGAATGACTCAGAAAATGAAATCGAACTGAAAACCTTCGAATTCCTTCAAAGCACGATTATGTATAGAGTATATGATCAATTTCATAAACCAATAGTCACAAGATAATCATAAATTTAGAAAAGTCTATATGATGTTCTAACAGGGAAATTGATATTTGTGGAGATTGTTTAAATAGAGATAATTTTTAGAAACACTTTGCCAATATTTTTATTATTCAAGTTACATCTAATTGATACACTTTTCACTATTGATTACTAAAACGTTTGTTGAAATTGTAACATTGATTTCCTGGTGATAAGACACTTCTTTAAACTGTTGTCATCACTATCTCTCAATTGGATAGATATGAATTTACCAGGACAGTATATATTTTCAGTTAGTGTTTCACTACTCTTATGATATTTACGTGGATCATATAAATCTTTTCTTCACTCATACGGATAACGCTTGCAAATAACTCTTCTAACAACGACTTTTTATTTGCTTTCATATTGATTTTTGAAACTTTTTAACTCATGAATTTGTTCCAAGTAAGACAATCATTTGAAAATCAGGAAGTATTTGATAGCTGTTTTATCTTAGAATGGAACTCCTTGACATTATGTATCCAAAACCTCACCTGGTATTTAGACTGTTTTTAAACTAAGATAAACTAATGCTTTCAACTTTGAAAATATCAGTCTCCAGGATATCCCTTTACATATATCTTTATATGTCTAAAAGTTTTCTGATTGTTTCTGTTTGTTACACTACCCACTTGCTGCATTTTTCTTATCTTATACCACATAAAAGTAATCTCTCAAGATATTAATTTACAGTAGTGATGTTTTGCTTTTCAGAAATATACCATTAAAATATCTAGTCAGCTATTTAAAAACAAACAAAAAAAGAATTTTTTTTTTGTAGCATAATTATGATTAACCAATCACAATTAGAAAAATGAAGTCTTTCCTGATTGACTGATACCGACGGCCACATATTGAATCTTATGAATAACAGCTCCATTACTGATAAGGTTGATTTCTTTTTTTTTTATTTCTTACTTGATATTTGATTTTAATGACAGACCAGTTGAAATTATGTTGTTATTTCTTAAAAACTTTTCGTTACAATATAAACTATTTAAAGATATATTTATAATGTAAAATGCTCATAGTTTCAAGCATGAATTGATTTAGCTAGACAACCATTGAGAAGTTGAAAGTACTGGATAGTCGTTTCACACACATCTACATATAAAGAGTCTCATACTAGGACAAAATAGCTGTTAAGTGCTTTCATGCTTTAAACAGAGGTCTAGATAATATTGTGATGTTTGCTACTTATGTCTGTCGATATAAGTAGCAAGTAACATCAATCAAAAGTTGAATGGCTGGTAGCAAAAGGCTAAGAAGATCGAGTTGAAGTGAATAGAAAGCAATTGTGAATTGGAAGAATCATACAGAATGTGAAGAATAAATAACGGAAATTTGCAAAGGAAGTATTCAATGTATGGTTCCCATATTTTACCAAGAGATTCTGTAACTTGTACCGAAATATATTGGTTGTGTTTTTTTTCGCAACGTCGTCAGTTTTTGATTTAGCCTATAAACATTTTACAGTGTATACAAATCTCTGATACTAGTTTATGAAGGTTTGTATTTTCACGTTGTTACTGTTCAATAATAAAAGTGGTGTTGACTCAACGAACTCATTCGAAGAAGACAATAAACAGTCGATTCCAATCTTATTAAGATTCATGACATCCATAGTGATAAGAGGGATTGAATCTGACTGGTTTATGTAAAAAAATTGTTTATTAGGTAACCTTTAACTGCCTTAGATAACAGAAGTGATTTAATCAGTATGATGCCTTTCTACTCAACAATTAACTGTAAATAAAGTCTGGTAAGTTTGACAAAATGTTATTTTCAGAGGGGGTTTTGTGGAGATTTCAGTATTTTCATAGTTGAAATCATGAGTTAATTTACGCTAGACCACCATGGAAAACCTGGAAGCACTAAACGACCGTTTCATCCTAGAATGGGACTTCTCAGTAGTGAGCATCCATGATCTCGCTCGCGGGATGCCGGCTAAGTGGTTTAGAGGTTAAGTGTTTTCACGCGAGACCACTAAGTCCTGGGTTCAAATCCCGCGAGTGAGATCGTGTTTGCTCACTGCTGATGAGTTCCATACTAGGACGAAACAGCCATACGGGTTTTCCATGATGGTCTAGCTTTAATTAACTAATGAATTCATCTAATAAATTAAATCATATTTGTGCTGAATGTTACATGAACTCAGTATGAATCTTTGAAAATGATACTGATGAAATAAGTTATTTATTATTTATTGATTGAATTGATGGCGATGACATATGAAAATTAGCTACATCCCAATAAACAATTAATTGGTTAAGTAGTATTAACCTACGAGGATAGAATGTTGAAGCTGTCAGCGATTAAATGAATGAACAAATGTATATTGTTCTCTAACTAATTCAAAATTTCCCACTTGCGACTAACCTAGGAGTTAAAGGTACATGTTTTATTTTTGTTATATCCCGTGGAGATTTATGGATGGTAACTTTGAGAACTATTTGTGGACCAATATGATATTTATATTTCTTAATGCATAATTGTTAATTGACTAAACTATTCATATTCGTGTCCCTCTTATCATGAGCTTTATTTTGACTTATAGTCTATTATCATACGATTTACCACTCTTGAGTTATCCCTAGTCCATTAATTACTGTTCCCCCTATTCCTAGCCACATTTGGCTAAATCTTGTACAAATATTATTTTCTATTTTATGGTACGATGTGGTCAGTTTGTTTGGTATATAAACTCAGTATGTTTGAGAATAATGATTCTTATTGCAGAGGCTGTTATTGGTGTTGTGGACTTAACTGGCTAGGCTAAGCAGAAAGCAGGACTGACAAGTACTCAAGACTGCTCATACAGCTTTTGTGTATCATTGCTCTGATCGATATTTCACTCCTCTCTAGTAGGTGGGGATCATCACTTCATATATCAAACAAGGCACTCGTACGCACTCACGCACACTCACTTGATATAACAGTTTTATTTAAGACTTTTCAGTTGAATGAATTTGAATCCTAATGTTTAATTTTTTCGTCACTTTCTTTTGTTCTCTCTCTCTCCCTGTATATATATTTATATACAGAATATAGTTAGAAGTTCGTTTGATTTTCAATAATTGCCGATAGATACCATAATGATTTGTCAATAACATTGGTACTTTCGAAAACATTTCTATTTGGAACTGGAATAATGAAGAATAAAAAATAAGTACTTCAGATTTCCGGTAAGACTATAAGTTATGAACGACATTTGAGCAACACTAAAATGACCTTGGAATACCCACCTACTTACTAGGATTAGATGAGGGTTATATATTAGTGTGAAGAATTAGGTTTGGAATGCGATTTAATGTTTTCATCACTGACATCAGCTATAATGCTAAAACGGTATTTAGCTGAATGAGTGAATGAAATTCACGACAAAACGTAAGATCTGCTATCTTAAATCTGACTGCTTCGTCCATAAATTATTGTCTCTCTGAAATTCTAGTAAAATTCATCCTCATACTAACTAAAACTATGATATAAACTAAATGAAATATGGCTAGTAAGGGGATCTGAGACTCACGTTTTCTCCTAATTCGGATTCGCCGGCTATGGTTAGTGTTGTGATAAATACCATTGAGTTATCCACTTGGCTACTAATTTCAGATAGAATATTGCATATGGACATCTTTTGCAGATATCTTTATCGAAGGAATCAAAACAGAATACCTATATGTCACGCAACGCTGATCAAACTCCTGTCGAAAATACCAACAATGAGATATTCTAAACCATTTCAAATCGAACTAACCAATAACACTTGCCTAACCAGAAAAGATAATCTAAATATATCAGAATTAGGCAATACCACTCTCTAAATATATTCAAATGCGACTACCAAGAGCCATGCAAAAAAGGGAACGATGATGGGCAGAATGAATAATGTAATTGATTATGTACGAAGATAGTGTTATGTAGTACTACTAAAGTAGGTAGCTAGGATAAGAGAAGGCTTCCACGCAAGGCTACGAAATGATCTTGGTGAGAATACTTGACTGAGCTCCTTCAGCCGATTGGTGTTTAATAACACTAACAGCAAAATCCAACTCAAATCCTCGCTGTGGCGCTGATTGGTAGTGATTGCAACTTTTCTAGTTAATTCAGGTGGTCGGCGAAGATATAACTAATCCTCTATCCATCTGCAAATTGGATTACTTAGGTTGCCGAAATTAGGCTCTAGTAATTTTGCGGGCTGCTCGATGTGTGCGCTAATGTATATGAATTGCATTAGTCTCGACGTTCGTAGTTGTGTATTCAGGTATATGCAAAGGTTACGCATCGGGTTCGTAAGCTGAGGTATATACATGATGTGTAGCAAAATCAGTGGCCTAAACCAACAATTCGAAGATATAACAAAAAGATATTGCACCAAGTTCTAAGGAGATGTGGCCATCAACTCTATCTGAGATTGCTTATGTTTATGTGCATATTATGAATTGCATGAGAGAAAGTCTTTGTATCGGTGATATGCATGTCAAGCGTAGGAGACAATCAATTGTAGCAAATACCTTCGTAGGGTGTGTTGACCATCTACCATCCCAGGTGGGTAAGTACATTTATATATATGCTATTGGATGCATGAATGAAAACTCTTGTGTTACGGTGTGCATGTACATTAATGCTTGCCCCTGGTGAGACGCGTATGAGCCACGATCCAGGAGTATCGATTTCTCCATGCAATCACATCCAAGCAGTGAATTTGTAAGCCTTGAAACACAATAACCAATTCCAGAAAAGTCACACCAGCTGCATCAGATAAGGCTTTACCAACCTTAAGTAGCTGGAACACCACTGTGATTAGAGTCACCGTCGGGTGCCCATGATACTGTTTATTTGCGGGGGGGGTACTTTTAAAAAACCTCAAAAATCATAAAAATGTATCGTATTTAGTTCATTTGATCAATTTAAATCAGCCCAATAAATATAAGATTCACAGCATTATTTTTCTCAATTGTTAGCATCATCTACAATAAAACAATATTTTGTCAAAGTGAATAGTTTGATTTACGAAGGAAAAGGTGAAATAATAAATGAGGTTCATTCAGATTAGTATGCAGAAATGTTGATTGTTGAAATGATGACATCATAGATAATACTAATCGGTTAACATATATAACTAGCATGAAATGTAATACTCCTCAGAAAAAGAGATGAATTGAAAAACAATGGATCAATAAAAAAGAGTAGGATTACGTAATAGAAAAAGATTGCTTTATATCAGCTAGTGATATAGTTAGCTACGTTTTTCCATTGTTATTCACAAGTCAAATAGGCAATACATGTTGGTCATTACAAGGTGAGAAAAAATAATCAATGCTTTGAAGTTCATTTGGATATGTACTATGTTTTTATAATTGAAGAAGTTCCCAGTAATCATAGGTATAAATGAGTATTTGCCTTTCTACAGAAGGTTTCAAGAAATATATTCAAAAGAATTTATGTGGAATTGTTTGGTAGTCTATCACATAAGATTTCATTAGTAAATATATATCTTTATGCATGAATAAAGCTGAAGATGTCTTCAATTCTTTCTGTTAGATTTAGAGATGAATATTTACGATGAACAACAGAACTGTGTTAGGCATTGAAATTCCAGTCTTTATCTAATGGATGGTTTATTCTAGTGTAGAACGATGAAGAATACAAAGATAATACTGAGTTATGATTACCTTCAATATTTTATGCTGGTAGAAATATCAGACTTGTAAAGTAGCTTATGATTTTCGATCATCGATTCACAGTTCAGATGATTGGTGATGAGCTGAGTTTAAGATGAAATGTCTGTACATATATCATACTATTGAAGTCTGAACCAGTGAGGCATCTAAACAGCCTAACTTCTGACAACTTTATGACATAATTTAAATAATCCAGAAAACGAGAATGAAATAGATGTATTGCAAATATTGGATAGAGTTATAATAAGTGATTGTTGAATCGTGTGCTGTGCGATTCGAATGCTGATAGAAAACTTTCTATATGCAATTTCAACTGGCTACTTGAGTGGGGGGGGAACTCTTTTGGCTTAACAGGACCGAGTAATATCTGTACCGTCATTCTAATGTCTGTACACTTGTCTCTTAGGAATTTCAGTCACATTTTCAAACAATAGACTGAGTCTTATCTTTTAAAATAAAAATCTAAATCTTAGTTTATCATGTAGGCTCAGCATTTCGCCGATATCTGATTGCCCCACTGAATCAGTGACAAAAGCTCAGATACCTTAAATATTTCAAAATCCGTTCGAAAATGACAGTAAGAGCCGTTCATGATTTTCAAGTTAAATTGAGGTGTCCACCACGGCCTTTTAAAAGCTCTTTATCTGATTTTAGTATACAGTGAGATATAACTAAGGTAACGCAGATAATATGATAACTGTATAAAAATCTCATTAATATACACACATTACAGTATTCGATAACATTGTTTTCTTTTAGGTAGATGACTTAATTGAAAATTTCTTATAGTTTACGTCACAGAGTGACCTTAGCTAGAGAACTACTGAAAACCAGGGAGTTATGAACAGTGTTTCGTCTCATTGTAGGATTCCTCACCACCAATAAAGGTATCGGGGATCGAATACTAGAGTATCATAATTTACGGCATGTGCATTATCTCTAGATAAGCATGTTGGCATACAATGGTTTAGAATTCTAACCTTGATCAGTCCCGTTTGTTGAAAGACCAACGATAATTTCTTGTTATTTTTGATACCTATCACATACCTGATGTGAATTTACATCCATCATTCAACTGAGAAATATGTTCACAGTTGGGCTCACGAATCGATATATGCTAGACCACCATTGGAAACTTGGAAGCATTAGACGGCCACTTCACTCTAATATGGGACTCTTCAGCAGTGCGTATCCACGATCACGCATCAAAGGGATTCGAATCCAGTATTCTCAGTCGCCTGAGCGAACACTTAACCTCTAGATCACTGAGACAGCATCCAACGGTGTTCATGTTTGGCTTCAATCGATCCATGATCTTGTTCAACCCTTCATCCATTGTCTGAGGTGGATAACTGTCTCACAATCGACAAGGATTAGACCCCATTGGTCACGGCCTCTCACTAGAATTCCAGGAATCGCATCTTGAAGCTAGTCACTAGTGAGCACACGATGATTATTATCGGAAAAATGGTTTATTGAGATTGTAGCATTTTAAAAGTTGAATTCACGAGTTGACGATCGTCCAGTGCTTCCAGATTTTCAATGGTGGTCTAGCTTAGATCGATTCATGAACTCAACTATGAAAATACTACAATCTGCACAAATTCCTATACAGATGATAAATATGTTTTGTTGAAAACTAAACAGAAATGTTAACATACTACTTAAGTTACTAATAATTATGCAATCATTTGCACAAGGAAGTGGCTATCAGGACTCAGTGGCCGAGTGGATAACGCGATGGCGTTTCAAGCGAAAGGTACTGGGCTCGAGTCCAAGAGTGAACATCAACTCTGAGATGCAGGTCCATCCAGCTGACGAGTCAGAAATAGGACGAAACGCGCGTCCTGGATTCCACTGCTAGCCACTATCCATCTTCGCTTACTATGCAATCATTTGTTTTTATAATATAAACTTGTACATCAAAAGATGATTAAATGTTGCGAAACAACATTGAATTTCGATAGCCTAAATGTAGTTTTTTTTGAAGAATAAATCATACATTCGGAAAAGGAATACATTTTATCTAGTTGATATCAATTTTTTGACTGCCTAATGTTAGTATGTATAAATCAATAATGTAACTCAGAAACAAACTACAATTTTTGGCAATCGACCCTTGGTTTGCAGTTAAATAATCTTTTTCTGTCTAAATAAATGTAAAGATGTACAATGAATTTTATAATAATATGATATTACAGTCAAGTAACTGAATAAAGAAAACCAAGTGGCTGAGAACTGCTAGATTATGTATGTATATATTTGTTCAATATCTGATTATTAAACACCGATAATGACATGTTTAAAGGTTAAATGTCGTTAACACAATATTTTATTTGATTTAGGTTACGTGCAGTTTGTCACTTTTACAGCAAAGCCTATCTGTACAATAAAGTGAATGAACACTGTTTGATGTATTCGAATGTGAACCACATTATTTTTCAACGTGAGATGTTATTACCGAGCTATTTAGGCCATTAAAGACCTTTTGTAGTACTGAGTTATTTAGCACTAACTGATCGCTCAATGGATGCTTTGCCTATTGATGTAGAACTAATCAACACACTTCGATCTAGACTGTTTACAAGATAATGAGGATACTGGTTGCTGTTTAGTAACCTGTCAGTGTAAATAAATCTATTCTGGATTAGATAATCTTCTGTTGAATTATTCTACTATTGATATCTCTGACTATAATATAGGGCCAGGGAGATTTCGATACAACTGTGAGGGAGCGGATCGGCAAAGCAAGAGCAGCATATTTACAAGTGAAGAATATCTGGAATTCAAAACAATTGTCAACCAACACCAAGATCAGAATTTTCAATACAAATGTCAAGACAGTTCTACTGTATGCGGTGGAGAGGTGGAGAACTATGAAAGCCATCATCCAGAAGATACAGGTGTTTATTAACAGTTGTCTATGCAAGATACTCCGGATCTGTTGGCAATCAGCAACATTCAACTGTGGGAGAGAACAAACCAGATTCCAGTGGAGGAAGAAATCAGGAAGCGCTGAAAGTGGGTAGGACACACATTAGGGAAATCACCCAACTGTATCACAAGGGAAGCCCTCACATGGAATCCTCAAGGCCAAAGGTGAAGGGAAGACCAAAGAACAAATTACGCCGTGAAACGGAAACAGATATGGGGAGAATGAACAAAAATTGGATAGAAGTAGAAAGGAAGGTCCAGGACAGAGTGGGTTGGAGAATGGTGGTCGGCGGCCTATGTTCCATTGGGAGTAACAGGCATAAGTAAGTAAGGAAGGAAGATTCCCATACCTTTAGATTATAAGTAGTTCTCTCAAGGATGACATTATTATTTACAGATGTATAAAAACGTTGGCATTACCTGACGATTACTTCAAACAACCTAAAGTATATATTGAGTTCCCCTTTTTACTTTATTCAACCTAATGTATATTTTCAGTATGTCATCCAACTGAACTACTATTGTCATGAAATTGGTAAATAAATCCCCTATAATTCAATTTCAAGGTTAATTCAAGAAAGGAAACCGGAAAATGGAATATCTGTAACTATTAATTGAATTAGAGATTATCATCAAAAAAATGTTCACATTTCTATCAATAACTATTACGAATCATTTAGTAGTTGTGTTAACTCATGATAGACTGTACAAATATAAAGAATGAGTATATGCATGGACATAAATATGTATATGTGCTTGTGTGTATGCGTCGTTGTATCAATAGTAAACTGGTAATTTATCGTTTATGATGAAAAGCAATGTAGTAGTCACGATTTCTAGTTTGTTCATATAGATATGACGTTAGTAACAACCTGTTTACTTTACGTGATGTATCTAATAGATAATATGTTTTTACTTCGCCTCACCCCCATCTAGTATGTACACACATACACACACACGCAGGTAGGTGTATATACTTACGAACAATCGAATGATACAACCTTATAAACAAAAAGACGATTTAATAAATATTTATTTGTTTTTAATTCATAAAAAAGAGGAAGTTATTTTTCGATAAACAAAATATTTATTCAACAAATCAATTTATTGATTTTCTATTTTTCCACCAAAAATCAGAATGTTTTTGTTCTTGGTAATAATGTAGTACAAATAGATTGAATAATCTCAATGAATCTTTTATTCTAATTGATAACGGTCAGATTAGGACTGAATTAATTTGGTTACCAATGCCAGTTGATTGATTAAAAAGTTCAACCACGGTGAGTGTGAGAATATACAGAGAAATAGACAGACAATAAAGAAAATTCATTGAGATCATAAGGCAAGACTACAGTTTGTGGACGAATCAATCACATTAAGGATAACATATTTTGAATTTTGGCGCTAAATTCATTCATCCATTTATATAAATAACGTTTTAGCGTTTTAGCTTATGTCGTTTCTTGATGAGAATGTCGAATCTAATTCTGAACCCTAACCATCAACTGTAAATCCTAATCCTAATTATTTATACAAATATATCACACTCATTTATCCCTAGTGAGTAGGTGAACATTCTCAAGGTTACTTTAACGTCACTCAAATGTCATCCATAAATTATAGTCTCACCGATCATAAAACTTAAACTACTAGATTTTGTTCTTTGGAAGCAACGCACAAAACATAGCAGCAGGAAAGGTAATCATCCAATCAAAAATGTGATACTTTACTTTTCACTTTCTAGATGTTCCTGGGAAACGTCTATGGAATTTCGATTGGACAAGATGTTTCACAATGTTTTCAGGGCCTCTATGTAATTTTTCTAAGAATACCCCCAACAACTACCCATAGAACTTGACTGTTAAAGAATGAACTCATCGGTTGTGTTTCACCATTAAACACTGTAAAACTCTATTTTTTAACCAGTAAGTAGTATAATCAGAAGGGGTTTTGTGGAGATTTCAGTATTTTCATAGTAGAAAGCACGAGTCAATTGAAGCTAGACCACCACCTTGACAGTAAGTAGTATATTAAAATTACCCTCCTATATTTCACCTCCAAAAAACCTACTTCGGTTTTGGCACTAAGTATAACTAACCTTTGTACTTGTAAACTAATTTAAGCCAGGTATAGTTAACATTGTGATAAACTGTAACTAATTAATCTATAGAAAATTCTTGACATTGGAATATTTTCAATGTTGATATACATACACATTTTTCTTACAACATCTAATTAGGATAAGTCAAGTAAGATACAATACAGTTAAACATTTTACAGCAAAATAGTGTAATAATTCAAAATTTAAATAGTATTTTATTTGCTGCAGTTTTAAAATCCGTAACCACCCACTCCTACCTCAAAAAGAAAAAAGGAAAAAGGTGTTCATTGATCAAATTTAAAGAAAAAATTTGTTACTTTCGCTGAATTATATTTCACAAACTGAATAGTAGTATACATAATTAAGTTCTAAATTCAGACTTGATCGATAGGATTCGAACAACATTAGGATATTGATTATTTTTACCCAATGTTGAATCGATTATAAATACGCCTCAGTTTCATAGGAGGTACGTTACGAATTCGATAGCTCTGTAATAAACGTCAACACAGATGGGGACAACTCAATGTATTTTTAATGCGAAATTACATAATATCTTGTTAAAATATAAGAACCATACATTGAATACTTCATTTCCAAATCTTCCATCAATTGTCCTTTCACATTCTGTATGACCTTTCCAGTTCAAAATTCCTTTCTATTTTCTCTTCTATTCTCTTCAACTTGATCTTCTTAGCCTTCTATTTTCAAGTTTTCCACTTTCGATTGATGTTACATACTACTTCTGTCTGTCGACATAAGTAGAGTACACCACAGCTAAAGTTACTAAGCTGTATGATCTAGATATAAGTTCCATCTAAGAATATCAGTTCCCTTAGTAATGTAGGCATGCAACCTGAAGACTGGTGCCAATCAATACGAATTATAGGTGAAGTAGATTTTCCTGCCGAGTACAGACAAGCACTAAACATTAAAACTACAAATGGCTGCAGGTGGATAATCTTCGAAATTGTCAGTTTGAGGTTGTGTAGATTTTGAATCTTATCAAAATCGTGAAACGATTTATGTTAGGCCTCACGCTTCGAGAGGAAATTTTCATAGCTTTAGTGAGAAGCCCGAGCTAAACTACATGGGATGTGAGACGGTTATCCACTAAAGATAATGCGAGAGATGAGTATGCGATGTGGTGGATGAATTGAGGTTAGGCATTAACACTGTTGGATTCTAAGTTAGTATCTAGAGGTTAAGCATTTGTGTGTGAAAGAAGAGGTTCTGAGTTGGACTCCAGGTTGTGGGTTCATGGGTGCACACTGTTAAGGAGTCCCATACTAGAAGGAAGTGGCCTTCCAGTGCTCGCAGGTTTTCAACGGTGGTCAAACTCAGATCGGTAGATGATTTTAATACAATAAACTTTTACTTTACAAGTCTTTCTTTTTGATTTCATAGCAGAATTTAAATAATTATCATCATGAAAACTACAGCCACCTGGAGAAATAATCTAAACATGGTTAGTAATAAACGAATATTTCAGCTCAATTTGTAAATTATCAGTGGTAGTTGTACACCTTGTAACATCATGTTTGACGAAGAATTTTTAAAGCTCACAAAAAACACAATTTAGTTCCTTTGAACTGTTAGTTATTCCTTTTAATTATCAACTATTTATTTTGTTTAGTAGGAAACATGTTGAAGATATCCGTTTATGGTGACTTGTCGAATAATACATTATTGAAAGACAATAAATTACTGCTAGCCCATTGTTCTACATTATAAGCATCCATTCATCAACCTACGTGTCTAATAATGAGTATTCTAATTAACCAATAATTTAATCATGTGAATCGAAGGTCTCAGATTTAACTACTAATGAGGTTGTGGATGGGCAATTTCGAAATTTCGTAAACTATGATAAAACATCTATCCAGCACTTCATGATTTTCAATAGTGATTAACAGTATCATAGGATTTACACTAACAACATCAAAGTCTAATGTATCAAATACATTGATGACAAATGTTTTTCACTTTCATAGCTGAAAGCGTGAGTCAATTTAAACTAGACTACCATGGAAAACCTGGAAACACTGGACGGCCGTTTCGTCCTATTTTTGGACTCCTCATTTTTCTCTCTTCAATTACTCAATCCACAAGAAAAATTACGTAACAGTAAACAAAAAAGTGTTAATTTTGTTTTTTATATATATACCTTTTTTATCATTTAAATCTACCAATCAAATTAAGTTTGACAACTCTATTGGCTAGACAAAATATTTTCTCTAATAATGATTGGCTAATTTGACAAATGCGTATTTAAAAAAATCTGTGTGAGGTCGTTTGTGTTACTAATATTGTTATTACTATTATCAGTTTTCGTGTATTGGGTAAAACAAATGGGGAACTTATGTACCATGTAATGCATCTCCCTTTTTTTTTTAAAAAAAAAATAAATAATTAATTAAATAGATAAACAAATAAACATTGGCGCATATTTTAAACTCATTCATAATTGTCATTGTATTTTATTGCCAAATGATCCGCTTATGGAAATATATACATTAACACTTATTGGATTCATTTGTAAATGATAGAAGAAGATGGTGATTTGATTAGATTTTCATAAAGAAATTTAATTTTAATTTGTCCGCTTTTAACTATTTTAAAAAATCGTCCAAACCCAGTCGATTAAAACTAATTTAGTGAACAAAAAAAATCAGTGGATTATTTACTTTTTCATTCATAAAAATTTGATTTAATCAAAGTCAATTTATTAGAACAATTTAAGGTTAAATTAGTTTACAAAGTTAGATACATTTCGGTGAGTTATTTATTTTATACTGGAATTTTTTTTAACATTTGAGAAGTATATTACTAAAATAGGAGGGTTTAAGTAATATTTAATTGCTGTGTGCTTAATGCTATGTATAAGTAAATGTTATTTTCCATGACAAACGTGTTAAAAATTTATTCTATGAAATACAGTCAATTTACGATGAGTACTGCTTTAACATTAAAAGTTCTACACCAATTACTCCTTTAAATAATACTAATGTTCATACTGATAACAGGTTTGAGCAAGAATTATAAATTTTTCTAGTGAAAAACAATGATTGACTGAGCTTGACATTTTGATAAAGAGATGTACAGATTAATGATTATCATGAAAAATGGATAATCTTTGATTTAATCCTTAATTGTATTGTTGATGTGTACAAAAAAAGTAAATCTTTATCTGTAACGAGACTCTTTTTGTCTTCGTACTAACTGATACTGTAGTGAAAAAGAACACGAATAGGGACAATCGAATGTATTTAGGCACAAAATTACAGACTATCTCACTGAAATCTGACAACCATACATAAATAGTTGATTTGCAAACTATCAAATAATTGTCTCAATCTTGAACATTCCTTCTTTAAATATCAGTTCATCGTCTCTGATTACTAATGTTCATGCATTTTCATACCAATTGTATTTCGTTCCCGTTCTTTCCTTATCGATCTTCTACTGGAATACATTCTCTGCCCGACTATCGTATATACTAGTTATGTGTATATAAGTAACTCACCCCACAATACCACCACTGAAATCCATCTGTAACGAATACAAATTGCATGTTATTAAAGCTATTGTATTTACATTTTTATTGATACATTACTCTGGGTTTTTTTCAATCTATGTACCTCATATGCTAAAAAAAAAGAATATTTTCAATATCTATACTAAATAGTTTCCTCTGTCCCCTCCTACCCCCCTTCAATTTATTAAAAATTTTTATGATCGACATATTAGGCAATTTAAAAATATTTTCTCTTTTTTATTTTAAAAAAAAATTAAATTAAATTACAAGTTTAAAAATATTTTATGAAAATAATTTGACTTCTGTTGATATGAAACTGTTTTTATTATTGAATTGAATGTTTACTATAATCAATAAATCATTGGACAATTAACGATATTTTATCTGTATAATTTGGAAGGAAGAAAGGAGGAACAGTTGACCACAAAAAATAGGCATTGTGGAATTTATAAACTTGTAACTATGAGAATGACTTAGTATTGTTTGTTTGAATCTTCCCATTGATGTTTAGGACTGCAAATGGTCAATCTCTTATTGGCATATGTGCATCCTGTGCGTATTGCATCGATATAGACTAAATTCACAAGCATTGTAAGCAAAGATGGATAGTGGCTAGCAGTGGAATGCAGGACGCGCGTTTCGTCCTATTTTGTGAATGTAAACTTCACCCCATTACACAAGCAAGTGGCTATTAGGACTCAGTAGCTGAGTGAATAACGCGATGGCGTTTGAAGCGAGAGGTACTGGGTTCGAGTCCCAGAGTGGACATCTATTCTGAGATTCAGGTACATCCAGCTGACGAGTCCCAAATAGGACGAAACGTACGTCCTGGATTCCACTGCTAGTAACTACCCATCTTTGCTTATACGAATGACTGTTATGATTATTTGTTCATAGTTGAAACTAGATTACTGATTACTGTAAAAGACATCGAAATGATTGTTTTAAAAATGATGTATGTTATACTTTCGTAAATATGTATTTTTTCTATATTAGAAAGGTTATCCAGTCACGATTTAATCAAGATTAGATGACTGTACTACTGAAATACGAATAACTCAAAAGTATAGATGAATAATACCAATAGTAATATGGTGATTATGTGATCTAAATGTTCTGTTCAGGATTTTAAATTATATCGTAGTTTAACCCTGCTAGGATATCACCTACCAGATTTCAACGATTATGCAATACTCCATTATTTTCAATATTTCTTCAACTTTTGACTATGAATGCAGTGTTCATCTTGTTGTGCTAACGAGGTATGGCAACTTGGATCGATGCATAAATGTGCCTGGTCCTACGTTGTTGTTGACTGACTGACTTTGACTAGTTTAAAATGAGGAAAATCCTGATCAATACAACTGTTTTTCAAATTAACATTGCTATACCGTTTCACCACTTTTGAATCAGTTTCATAGAAACATTTTGTTTAAAATTGTTTATTACAGATTTCTGACATAATTACAAAGTCATTTTTTGTATAAATAATGATGTTATTATATGTTTTCAAAATCCAATAACCATCCATCTGTCTAAGTTCATATTTTAAATTTATGTGAGTTACGCCTATTAACTAAAAATGTGTAATACTGGTAAAAAAGTGTATACATGTCCTTTGCAGTAAAGTTGAATCGTTGCTAGCAGTAGAATCTAAAATGCACATTTCATCCTGTTTGGATTCATCTTGACTTCATTGTCCATGTAGGAATATAGGTAACTCCAGCTGATGAGTCCCAAACACAAAATCTGAATGTTCTATATTCCACTGTTAGCCATAAAGCAACTTCACTAGAATGTGCATTACAAGTGGTCCATTCAGGATACTAACAAACTTATGTCGAGAAGACCCTTCATTTTAATCACATTTGCACACCAAGTACTGGTTCTTTATCTAGGTTACATTAAAATATATGGTAAGAGTTCTAATTAGATCCACTGATCACTAATATCCTAGGTATCTTAATCTCTAAAGCAATAACTGATTTATTCTCAGTAATTTTATGTACATAAATTAAGTAATGTATCAATGTGTAATTTATCTTCCATCTTTTCTTTCTCTTAATTGACTAAATGAATAAACGTCTAAAGGTCGTTACGTAGTATAGCTCAGCTTCACTATGAAAATGTGTACAGTGAAATAATTTATATCGGTATAGGGTTTTGTGGAGATAGACATTTAACTCGAGTATTACGCTTACGCTTTGAAGCTGGAGTTACCGCGGCTGCTGGCATCAGACTTGCCTTCTGATTGGTCCTCGTTAGAGGATTTAAATTGTACTCATTCGAATTACGGAGCCTCGATTGAATCCCGTATATGTATTTTTCATTACTACCTCCCCGTACCAAGAGTGGGTAATTTTCGCGCCTGCTGCCGTCCTTGGATGTAGTAGCCATTTCTCAGGCTCCCTCTCCGGACTACTCACTTAGACTACTACTCAGACTACTCACTAGAGTACATCCACGACCCTATCATCACAGGGAATGAATCCGTTCAGAGATTCTTAGTTTTCAATAGTTGTCTAGTTCAAATCATCTCGTGATTGAAACTATGCAAATCATTTATACCGCAGTTGTTATTTTTAAATATCTTACGGTGTACAACACATTAATTATCACTTTATATTAGTTCATTTACTTAGCAACAAAAAAACAACTAACCATTCATTGAATTACTCAATAAATGTCTCATTATATAGTTGAAATAAAAAATTTTTTCAAAAAATAATTTACCAATAGTTATGCAATAAGAAAAATTCTTTACCCTAAGGGTTAGTTTTTTTTGGTTGCTGTTGATTTATTCATTCATCTAATCGACCTTTTTTTTATTAAAGGCTAAATTACTTTACAATAGAAACTTCCTACCAAATTTGATTAAGTTTTCGACCTACAGAATTCCTCTTTTTTAAAAGAGTCTAGAATGTTCATAATTAGAATGGTATTAGTTAAATTCTTTATGAGATGAATAAAATCATTCTAAAACTATATTGTTCCTATGATAATTCCTTTTAAATATAAGTATTGTAATTGATAATTCTGCCTTTAGTGGTTTGAAAATTTTTATATATAATTGAAATCATGAGTCAATTGAAGCTTGACCACTATGGAAAACCTGGAAACAGTGTACGGCCGTTTTGTCCCAGTATGAGATTCCTCAGCTGTGCGCATCCACGATCCCACATTCGCGAGATTCGAACCCAGGACCTACCAGTCTCGCGCTAGCGCTTAACCAATAAACCACTGGGCCGGCATCCAACAGTGTTAATGTCTAACTTCAACTGATCCACGAAGTTAAGCAACCATTTTACTAATGTCTTCAGTGGGTTGATATCTCCCAACAGACTTGGTTGAACTCCACTGGTCACTGCCTCTCAATAAAACTCTAGGAAATACCTCATGAAACCAGTCACTAGTGAGCATATGATAAGGGGTTTTTTGTGGCGATTTTTAGTAATTTTTATATATATTTGAAATCATGAGTCAATTGAAGCTACACCACCATGGAAAACCTAGAAGCACTGAACGGCCGTTTCCTCCTATTGTGGGACCCCTCAGCAGTGTGCATCCATGGTCCGCCGAGCAAGATTCGAACCCAGGACCTACCAGTTTAAAAATTTGTTTTAGATAAAAAACGATTTTTGGCGAGATTACAATTAATGGATGAACTCATGATGTATAACATAACAGGTCTCGGACTTTGGTGCGAAACACACTCATCCATTTGAATATAAATAGGGTTTTGGCATTATAGCTTATATCAGTTGGCGATGACAAACCGAAATTTAATTCCTAACCCTAACTATCAACTGTAAATAATAATCCCTCATTTTGTCCTGGTCATTAGGTGGACACTTACAAGGTCAATCTAGCGTTGCTGAAAGGTCGTCTTTAAATTATATTCTCACCTGATTTTCATTATAAAAGTGATTTCTTTTTAAGTAAAATAATGCAAACACCATACACGTTTTACTGTGCATAGTAGTATACTACTGATCATACGGTATTAAGTAGATTAAATGTGGATTATTAAATAAAGTCAAAAAGACAAACTTGTGATTGTAAAAAATAATTGATTGAATCCACTAATGAGTTAATTATTGAGTATCTCTGTCACACTGTATGTGATTATATGCAAACATTCTATTTCTGGATTATTATATAAGAAACATGGTAATATGATGAATTTTCATGTTCCTCAATACTTTGACTACACGGCTTTATATACACAGCATGATTTCGTCATTATTTGACACTGGAATTATTTCACGAAGTTCATGATGTATCAGGTACACCTTGCTGACGAGTGCCAAGTAGCACGAAACTTGGGTTCAGGGTTTCCTGTTGACCACCTATAACCACCATCTTATCTCAACATAGTGCACGCAGTGTCGAGCCACCTAGACTAGTGGCCACATTGCAACTTGATCGATAGCATTCGATCAGCACTAAGAAGGACTTGACACGCATGACATTGTTCACCACTCAGTGATCAATCAATTGTGACAATACCATTGGAAATTTACATATCCAAATTTTGAAACTTCACTCGATTTGTGATAGAACATAGTAATTATCTAATATTATCAAGAAATGATTAATATAATAATGGATTAGTTGAATTTATAAAACTATTGCACATTTTTTCTTCTAAGACTATGTGAATTTTATTTTTATACTAACCACTAGCAACCACATGTTTCTAATTTACTTAGTGATTTCGTAATTTATAAATTCACATTTTTATTCGGTACTCGTTTCTGTCAGATTATGATAGATGACAACTTTCTGATTGGATGAAATCAGCTGAAAACTCTTAATTTCATGAAGGAACTCATGTTTTCTAACTACCATTCAAAATTGTATTATCTTGTGTAATATTTACAGAGGTTATTAAAAAATAGTTTAGACAGTCATATTACAGCTGCCATTAATGAAAATTATCATGAAAATATCATGATGAATAAGCGAAAAAAATTTCCACCCCCCATTAAAGTGATCACCCTAAACAATAATTATAACTTATCTGTCTTATTTGCCTTATCAACTCCGAATTTTTATTACACGTTCGATCAACAGATTCTATTCAAAGAGAAACACCACTCTGTCTGTTTCATTTAAGTTTTGCTTTCCTTTTAGTGTAATACAAACAAAAGATACTTTTGGTAAGCAGAGATGGATAGTGGCTAGCAGTGGAATCCAGGACGCACGTTTCGTCCTATTTGGCATAGTATGCACATATGGCCAATTAGAGACTGACCAGTTGCAGTCCTAACACATCGATGGGAAGATTCAAACAAAAAATACTAAATGAATTTAAAAGATACTATTGTTTGTATGGTTTTTTGTGGTTCGGTATTTTTGCTCACCCTTTTAAAAGTTCTGTTTTTTATAAATATATTTGTGTGTTTACGCTACCACTAATGTTTTCATCGCTATCAGTAGTATCGATATGATCTCTTACTTACAAACAGAAAAATGTTGATTATATTAAAATAGGAAACATGATTCGCTTTACATTGAATATCAGATACTTCCAAAACTGTTCCACAGAAATATTTAATTATTTTAAGCCGGGATATAAGTTTTGATAATTATGGTAATGAGTACAGCTTTGAGAGGGAATTCTTAAAGTTCTAGTGAGAAGCCGTAAACAGTGGAGTTCAACTGTTTCGGATAAGAGGCAGTTACCCACTGTAGACAATGGAAAATGGTCACACAATATCGTGAATTGATTAAAGTTAGGCATTAGCATCATTGGGTGTTGACTAAGTGGTTTGTAGTTTAGGCGTTCGCCGGCGAGATCGAAAGACCTAGGATCAATTTTCACATATGAGGTTGTGAGTGAGTACTTCTGAGGAGTCCCGTACTAGAATGAAACGGCCGTACAGTGCTTATAGGTTTCCAATGTTGGTCTAATATTGACCGGTTTATGATTTCAATCAAAATGATGATAATTTTGTAAGTTATATCGTGTAATGACTTTAGTTAAAAGACCATTGAGAGGCAGGAGTCACTAGATTGATATTTCGTCCTGGACTTTCAGCAGTGAGCATCCATGACTTTGTGTTATTGGACAGGCACCAGAGATTCATCTGCATCTTCCAATAGTTCTCCATTTAAGATTAGTTCCTGCTGTAAAATAATGTTTTTTACAACCTCTACAAACCATTCATAATAATGATTATTATTATAATATTTGAGAAGCGAAATACACCCTTTTTTCAGAGCTTGCGGCTCCTCAAGTTAGATGAGACTATGAATTCTGTCAAAACCTTAAAATATATATTGCTGATGTCTAATGATTACTGAGTATTGGCCAATATCCCGCCTGTCTAGTTAGTTATGATGATCTAATTCTGTCGATCAAGTTATAATATGGTCATTAGTCTAAGTGATTCACCACTATCTGCAATATTCTTTGATGTTGGATGGTTAAAAGTCGTTTGAAAGAACATTTCATGATTTATGTTTCGTGTATATTGACACTCCTTAGGAAGGCATACTTGTGATCTTTAGAGAACTTAAGCTATCTGGCGGATTTGAAGTCGAGTCAGCCAATTTCAAGCTGTAAAATGTTACCAAGGAGCTGTTTGTGCAATGACTGACATCTTGTATGACTGAAACACAATTCATCAATCACTGCATAACGGCCAATTTAATATATATTTAATGATATAATCGTTATGAGCCTTGAAACCACTTAGTTTATACTGAAATAACTTATTACCCCATTCAACAATCAGCTAAACGAGAAAATCACTTAGTGACTGAAAAACAATTACACGTAATTTCCGACCATTCAATCGAGTGTATTTATTTAGGGATGTCAAATATGCCGTATTCTCAAAAGACTATTATTTTAATTCTAAAAGTATTTCACTAACATTCTTTTTAGTTGTAATAAATCAGTTCAGCCGAAATGGAAATGCTTCTTGATAATGGAATAAACATTATCTATCTATTTCTTTGTTGTTGTTATTGCAAACTATGATCTTGTCAATGTTGTTTAGTTGCAGGATAAAAAATTACTTTCATTTAAAGAAACGTACAATTCTTGTAGAAAAACAAGAGTCAACTAAACTGATTGTAAATATTTCTATCTTATAAAGTGAATGGATTATAAGTAGTATTGATGTTATTTCTTCAAATGTAAAAAGCTTGTATTTTCATTATGATGATTTGTGGAGATTGTAGTAATTTCACAGATGAATTCACAAGTTCATCTAAGCTAGATCAACATTGAAAACTTGCGAGCATTTGACGGATGTTTCGTTCTAGTATGGGATACCTCTATACTACGCATCTATAGATTCACAGATGAGAATCGAACCTAGGACTTTCGATCTCTCCGGAGGACGCCTAACCTATAAACCACTAAGTCAGCATCGTACAGAATTAATGCATAAATTCAATCAATCCACGATATTGCACAACTATCTTCCATTATATACTACCTCATATCCAACACAGCCAAACTTCACTGGTTACAAGTTCTCACTGGAACATCAACAAGTTGGTCGTACAATATCATGAATTTATTGAAGTTAGACATGAACACCATTGGATCACATCTCATTGGTATAAAGGTTAGGCATTCACATGCAAGTCTGTAAGCACTTGATTGGAATTCTGAGTGTGGAACTGTGTATACACACTGGCGATTAGCCTTGTGCTGCGACAGAACGATCGTTCAATGCTTTCAGGTTTTCACTGGTAGTTTAGCTTAGATCAACTCATGAATTCAACTGTGAAAACGTTCATTATAATTTCAAAGCATAAAACTAACACTGGTCAAGATGGAAAACTATTTTGTTCATTTTCTATCTCCTTATGTTTAATCCTTTACTGTTTACCTACATTTCATCATATCAGTTACATAATAATTTTATTTATTTTTCTAAATTTGTTTATTTTTCTCTATTAGTAAAGGATAAATAATTTAAGAAAAAAAAACATAAATCCTAAATGTCTACTTTTTCGACCATAAACTTAGTTATATTTGTCTGTTATATCTTCTGTATTTGTGAGTATGCGTGCGTGCTTGCGTGTGTGTGTGTGTGTTTACTTATTTGCTTATTTGTTTGTTTGAGTACAACATACCTTGACCATGAATAATAACTATAGCGGTTTCTCAAGGTGATTCCTTATGGTATATAACAAATTGTAAATAACATGTTTTTCCTTATTTACTTCTAATAATCATTTATTTGTTGACTCTAATAAATAATACTATTTCCGGTTTGTTTAACTCTGTGTTGTTTATGCTATTCTTCTTTAAGTGCTTATAGAGTGTTCTCTTCCTCTATGTTGACATTTAGTGTTGTCAGTTTTGTTACGTATCAATTCTTTTCATTTATTTCAATACGTAGATTCTTTGTTATTTTATTTGTTCACTCTTATTTATTCATCTATCCTTAACGGGTAATAGGTAAGGATGGCAAATCGATTGATGAGGTAGGGAGACTTCATCAGTGGAGATGGCTGGGACACGTGTTACTTATGCCCAACCACCGACTGCCCCGACGTGCAATGTTTTATGGTGTAGGAGTAGGTTGGAAGAAAGCTAGGGGCCGCATGACCAAAATGTGGCCTAAATCCATAAAATCGCTGACAATTGGACTGAGCCATGTTGGTAGGTGTAGACTACCTGGTTGGGATGCGCGAGATGATAGTAATCGATGGTTAGAAACCTTGAATGACATGGCTCAAAATCGTTTGCAATGGCGAAGTTGCATCCACTCTTTGTGTTCTACCAAATTCTAATCTTCTGAACTCTTCATGTCTCTATCTTTTTTCTCTTTTCAAATTAATTTCACTGGATTACACTCCTTCAATAACATCTTCAAACCCTAATCTTTCACATAATGCTTATACTCTTACTACTTCTACCACTATCGGATTTGAATCAATAACTGCATCTCTGTGCTAATGTGGTATGGCAACTCAAACTGATGTACGTGCGTACGAAGTTCTACGTTGTAACTGACTGATTCATCTATATAAGTAAATAGAGCTTATGTTTTTATTCTGTCTTCATCAGGAACAATATATGAAGGATGTCACTGACAGATGTATTCAGGACATACATTTTGTCCTATTTGAGATTTGTTAGGTAAGTCTAGATTGTAATGTTAATGTTCACATAACGGAAATCAAACATAATATCTTTAGCTCTAAACACCCAGAACGTTATCTGAGTCCAGATAATCACTAGCTTATTTAATGTGTACAAAGTTATGCATATGGACGGGTTTATATTTTCAGGTCCTAAATTAGACGAAATTTTTGTCCTAGACTCCAATTTTTGGCACCATTCAACTTCACTAAAACTTATACCTTGAGGTAATATTGATGGAATCCAGTCAGAATGAATGTAATGCAATTAAATTCTAATCAACAATTGTCCTTAATATTAACATCAGGAATACTCGAACCCTTACATGAACATATGGTTTACAACTCATCTATAATACATTTTAAACTTACATTTTAACAGAGAACACTTGTATCTTTATGGCTGACCTCAATTAGTAACGTAGATTATCACAAAAGTACATATGAAATACTGAAGAAATTGTATTTCAATGGTTACTATTTAGAAGTATTCTATTTGGGAAGAGGATTTATTTCAACAGGTTGACATCAGTGTACATTGGACAGTTGTATGATCATAGTCTGGTACTCTCTAGTAGCGTTCAATAATAACACTCCAGATGACATCATGATCAACATGTCTACACCTTACAGCTTATTTAATGACTACACTAGGGTTACTCTAATCGTTTCTAATCTTTGTGTTAAGGTTATTATATTTTCGGAGATAATCAAGAAATTTTAAAATGAACGGTTGTTTTGACACTAAATCAACATAATTTAGAATATAAGATGAACTGGACAATTGTTTCATAACAGTATATAAATTACTGAATATTGACTCAGTGATCTAAAGTTTAAGAGTTCAATATAAGATCTTAAAGTTATAAGTTTGATCTCTGGTAAGATCATGAATCAGCACTGTTAAGGAGTAGTTAGTTAGCAAAATTGTTTTCCATTGCAAATGGTTCTTTCGTAATTTTGTTAGTGGGCTGATTTTAGCGTGACATCAGGTGAAAACCACATAATATTGAATAGTTGTTACATTTTACGATAAGAATATTTAGTACTTAAGAACTATAACCACGCCAGGGATCAAACCCAGTTTTCCCACCAGCAACAGATGAGGTAATATCTCACTGATAACATTTCTAACTCCAGTTAACTGGCTATTTAGTCACCATCCACTGTAACTGATAATATGTTGCACTATGGACATGATTTCACTTCATTCAATGGTAACCTTCAGCTAGAATTTCCGAAATACTTCATCAAGTTCACTTTCAGTGTCTAGATGGTTGTTATTCACGATAAAAAGACTGCTAAAATAGTTCAGTTAGTAGTTCACATCAAGGACTGATTTTTTGATAACTAATAACTGAAAACCAAGGTGTACTGAAGTATTGATCATTTTATAGTTTTCTACTAATGAAATAATAACTCGATGTAATTAAATCCACATCACTGTGAATACACTTTGAATAACAAATTACAATCCCAATACTAAACTGACTAAACTATTTTAAAATTAACACGATTTCTTTCGAAAAAAATTTTCTGATTTTCTATAATCCTAATTTAACAGCTACAAAGGGAATCTTCATTGAGATCGTGAACCGATCAATGTTAGACCACCATTGAAAAACTAGAAGATTGGACGGCTGTTTCGTTCTACTATGGAGCTCCTCAGTAGTGTACACCCACGATTCTGCACGCAGGATTCCAACACATTACATATTGATAATTATTATGTGCTCACTAGTGATCAACACCAAGAGGTAATTGTGGAAGTTCTAGTGAAAAGCAGTGACCAGTGGAGTTCAACTATGTAGGATGTGATGCGGCTATCCATCTAAGAAGATCAAAAATGGTTACACAATATGGTAGCTTGATTGAAGTTAGACATGAACACCACTAAATGCTGGTTCTGTGGTTTAGAGAATAAGTGTCTGAATCTCGTGTGTGGGATGGTTGATTCACACTTCTGAGGAGTCACCTACTAGGACAAAGCAGTCGTCTAATGCTTCCAAGTTTTCAATGGTGGTCAAATATTGTACAACCCATGTTCGACCAACGAGACCATAGATGTGGACAACTAATTGATTGATTGGCACAATATAATAGAATATCTTGGTAAAGTATGAAACCATACACTGAATAATTTATTTAAAAAATTTCCATCATTTATCCTTCACATTATGTATGATTCTTCCAATTCATAATTCCTTTCTAGTTCCGTTTCATTTCACTTCGACTCGATCATCTTAACTTTCTTCTTCCAGGTTTTTCACTTCAATATCATGTTACATACTACTTATATCGATAAACATAAGTGACATACACCATATCTACACTGAGAAAGTGTTACATCATCTTTATCTAATAATAACATGAATAAATAGCCTCTTCTCACTTGATAACATCTTTATTAATCTATCTATTTATTTATATAAAAAAATGATATAATTTTTATTAAACACGTCACAGTGATAACCTTGTCATGACAACAATGTTATGGTCTCTTTTGTATTTGTCTACTTATCCAAGTTACTTAATAACGATACATCTATCTATCTATATAATGTATCAATTGTAGATTATCAATTTAACATGACACAAGGAAATTTAAAGTAACATAATTTGTCTCGTTTTTTTTTAATATCAGCCTAAATGGTTACCAACTTTGCGTTTTTTTGTGTAACTGTTGTTATGATCTCATAAAAAAATATACTAAACAAAACTGAGTTATAAGCAAAGATGAATAGTGACTAGCAGTGGAATACAGGACGAGCGTTTCGTCCTATTTTGGGACTCGTCAGCTGGATGTACTTGCATCTCAAATTTGATGTTCACTCTGGAAATAGGACCCAGTATCTTTTGCTTCAAACGCCATCCTGTTATCCACTCAGCTACTGATTCCTGATAGTCATTTGCCTGTGTCATGGGATGAAGTTTAATTTCACTTGATATTCTTTATTTAAATCTTCCCATTGATGTTTACGACTGAACTGGTCAGTCTCTTATTAGCATATGAGTTATTATTTCTTTTTTCATTGAAATAATCTACATTCTATTTTTATCCAGATGATTGGATTGTTATGTATGATACATTGATTCGAGAGGAAAAAAGTGGTTATTTGCCGCTTTTACAGTTTACATTATGATCTGATTTTAGTTAGAAAACATTGAATAGTTATTTCATTTTAGTATAAGATTCCTAAATAGTGAGTAACCACTACTCTAATCCAGGAGTTGAACATGAGACGCTGAAGATACATGGCTGTTGTTTACTGACCTTTAGGTCAATTTTAAATTTTAATCAATATTCACAGTATTACACGACTATGAAACAACGATGTCGGTGAATGGATTGTATCAGGTAATGTAAACAATAGAATGCTAGTTATATGTTCTCAATCTAACACTGTTTTCATAATGCCTGAATATCAAGAATTCAATTGATAATAAAGTCATGGGTATTACTATCGGTATGTGCTATTGATGTCAACAGATATAATTAGTATGTATCATCAATCGAAGGTGAAATGCCTGGTTGCAGAAGGTTAAGAAGATAAAAGTTATGCATTAACACTATAGAATGCTAGTTCAGTGGTCTAGGGATTAAGTGTTGAGGTGCGCGATCGAAGATTCTTGTTTTCAGTCTCATCTGTAAGTCTAGACAACTAATCTGGCACCCAACAGTGTTAATGTCTAAGTGCAACCGATCCATGACCTTACATAACCCTTCATTCATTTGTCTGATGTAAATACCTGTCTCTACCTAATACAAATTAGATCCCACTAATGACAGAGTTCAGTGCTTCCAAGTGTTCAGTGATGATCTAGCTTAGATAAATTCATGAATTGAATTATATTTGAATAAATATCACTATATATATTTATGTCATATGTAAATCTAATTCAAAGTTAATATAGAACCATATGCTCACTAGTGACTGACTTCAAAAGGAATTTCCTTGAGTTCTAGTGGGAAAGCAGTGACCAGTGGAGTTCAACCAAGTCTGTTGTAGAGATATCAACTCACTGAAGACAATTAGTGAACGGTTGCCCTGAAATCGTGAATTGAATTTAGACATTAACACCGTTAGATGCCAGCCATCTCAGTGGTCTAGTGGTTAAGTGCTATGGCGCAAGACTGGTAGGTCCTGGGTTCGAATCTCGCGAGCGCAGATTCGCGGATGCGCACTACTAAGGAGTCCCATAATAGGACGAAACGGCCGTCCAGTACTTCCAGGTTTTCCATGATGGTCTAGCTTCAACTGACTCATGATTTCAACTATGAAAATACTGAAATCTCCACAAAACCCCTTCTAATCTACAATATAAATTTATCCATGATTATTATTAATTAAATTAATTATTATTGTCATAAAATCAAATAAATAATTTTCATTATTTGTCATTTTTAATTATAAAATTTTTGAAAATAATGAAGTTTTACAAAATTAGGTTAATTTTTTTTTAAATTAAAAAAGTTGATTGGTTCAACTTGTTGGATTTTTTTTTGTATTTTTCGTTTTTTTTTGTTTTTCGTTTTTTTCTCGTTTTTTTGTTTTTTTCGCTTTTTTTTTGTTTTTTCTCTTATAAAGTTTTTTATGATTGAAAGAAAGAAATGAAATAAATTTTGAATCAATATTCAATAATAATGATTGAACTGATTAATAATGTTTATAGTAGAAAGCATGAATCAATTGAAGCTAGACCACCATGGAAAACCTGGAAACACTGGTCGGTCTAGCTTCAATTGACTCATGCTTTCTACTATGAAAAATACTAAATCTCCAAAAAACCCCTTCTGATAATTAACATAATAATGTTTAATCTATGATTCTTACATGGAAATGAAACTGAAAAATATTTTAAAGCTTTAACATTTATTTATAACCATTTAAATTTTTTTTGGGGCTATTGGTAATAAAGAGTAAATATTGATCTGTTGAAACAAAAGATATCAGGTTCATGTTTCAATATGAACAACAACAACAACACTTGAATTCAAGTATATCTAACTGATAATTTTAAAATAATTTAATAATTGAATTCATGAGTCACTTGAAGCTAGCTAAAGTTATTTCCTGGAGTTCTAGTAAGAAGAAGTGATCATTAGAGTTCAACCAGGTCTGTTGTAAGATAGTAACTCACTGAAGATAATGGTGGACGGTAGCGCCATTTCACGGATTGGTTGAAGTTAGAAATTAACACCATTGGATTTCAAAATAAGATGAAACATTCGACTTGAATTCCACTGCTAACAACTCATCATCTTTATTTAAAAGTTAGCAGTTACATAATTCACATTTTCAATATGTTTCTTTTTTGAGGTGATATTTATTACAGATTGACTTAATATGTGTTAATATTAATAACTATAGTGAACTGAACAACTAGTTTCTACTTGTATAAGACACTTCAGCAGTGATTAGGTAGACTGAGAATGAAATAGTTATCATTAATTACAGTGTATAATTACTAATGTCGATCAAAAATTGATTAGAATTGAAATTATACCACTATACATCGATCTTGTGATTTGTATGATTAAGTAGTTCACTTAGAGACTGATTGATCATTACATGATCTGAATCTAAAGCAACTCAAAATTATCCTACCTTTCTATACCTTCTCATTGTCTAATACTTGAGTGTTCTAGTGAGTTCTAGTGAGAAGCAGTAACCAATGGAGTTCAACCAAGTCTGTTGGGAGATATCAACTCACTGATGACATTGGTAAATGGTTGCTCAATTTCGTGAATTGGTTGAAGTTAGACATTAACACCTTTGGATGCCGGCCAACTCAGTGGTCTATCAGATAAGTGCTCTGGTGCGAGACTGGTAGGTCCTAGGTTCAAATCTCGCGAGTGCGGGATCGTGGATGCTCACCGCTGAGGAGTCCCACACTGGGACGAAACGGCCGTCCAGTGCTTCAAGTTTTCCATGGTGGTCCAGCGTCACTTGACTCATGATCTCAACTCTATAAAACTTCAATATTTTGCCAATCGATATCATGTTCTTGGAATCATTCACATATACTCATAAAAAAGTGTAAGTTATGGCTAACATTATATCTAATCCTTATCCTAATGAAAATGTATTTCTAATAAAACTGTATTACAATAATGCAAAGTAAATTCTTTCTTTCAGAAAACAAAAAAATCATTGAAAAGTTTTGTGTCCTCTGTTTTTAAAAAAAATAAAAAATAAAAAATAGAACATTTAAACTAGCCGATTTATAGCTATCCAAATGATTATTATTGCTAAAAATTTCTTTTCACTTTCGCTTTTTTCCCCTCCCTCCCTTTTTATTTCCTGATTCTGTTTTTTTTTTGTTGTTGAGAGTTTTGTTGTGTGTGTATGTGTGTTTATTTTGTCCCGTTGTTATTTTATCAAACTACCATGTTTAGGTATTTTGGTGGAGTAAAATAAAAAGAGAGAAAGAATGAAAAGAAAAAAAAACATGCATATGATGTGACGACTAGGTAAGTTCTGTTGTGTTTTTTTCTCTCTACTTTTTTCTTCAAGTTTCCGCTTATTCCCCACCCAACTCCACCTAGTAGATATTATTTTGTTGTATGACTCTGAAGAGTAATTTCAATAGCAAATGTTTGATTCATTCGTTAAACACACAGCAGGTAAAGAAAGAGAGTTTGTAAGATGTTTATGTCTGTTCCATTTCATACTTTCCAATTATTTTCATTCCACTTTTTTTGGATTGCAAAAGGAAACTAATTCAATTGATCAATATATAAGTTATTTGTTTTAATTAGCACACAGATAATAATTCACACAAGCACATATATATGTATATATGCATGTGTGTACAGAAAAATGAATCAAGCGTAAGGAACTTATTAATCACTGATTTTTCATAGTTAATTACATGATATTATAGTATACCAGGTAATCATAGGTTCAATTCACAAATAAAGCAACGTTTAACAATGAATTGTCTTAGTAGATAACTATAAAGGTATTTATTTACACTCTACCATCTATTCTAGTAACTAAGAGAAAATTTCTATAAAAAAAAATCAATATATCAATGAATAAGCAAATCATACTAAATACATTGAAGTATACTATTTAACCAAAATACTTTATAATGTATCCAGGACAACTTGAAAACTGAAAGTCATTTAAATTGACAAATAGGATAAAAAATATCTCTCTTTTAAATGAATTTCAAAATTAAGGCAGTGTTATTGATAACTTATAGAATATGTGTAAGTGGAGTATGGATTCCTAAGGTGGTGGTGGTAGTGTTAGGTATTTTGAAAATACTGTTTGTTTGAATCTTGCAATTGATGCTTAAGACTGCAATTGATCAGACTCTTATGCTATATACACAAGTTAGTGGCTATCAGGAATCAGTAGCTAAGTGGATAGATAACACGATGGCATTTGAAGCAAATAGTACTGGGTTCGAAACCTAGAGTAAACATCAACTCTAGGGATGAAGGTACATCCATCTAACGAGTCTCAAATAGGATGAACTGCGCGTCCTGATTTCCATTGTTAGCCACCATCCATATTTGCTTATAATAGAATTTTGATTATACTGTAAATCAATCTTGTCTCATTTTTTTTAAACATAAAAGTATTCAAAGTAGAAGCATAGTACACTGATGAACTTCTTAGACTACAATAATATTGAGCAGGTAGATAGAGTCAATTATTACTCAACAAAAATGCAGATAATATAAATTAGTAATTCATCATAACCAGTGTAAAAGAGTCTAAGAGTTTTGGCTAAGATTCAGCATTGAAAGATAAGTTTGAAATAAGATTCACGGTTGGAGGTTGGTATCAGACTTAACAGCTAGAATTGTCGTTAGAATATAGCATTAATGATCAAAAGTATTGATTGAAAATAGAATAGATGAATAATTTGTCGCCTGATATTAGTGAATACTTATGGAAATTGTTCTTTTGTTTTAAACATCAAAAAAATTGATTCACCCTTTCTCATGAATTATTATATTAAATCTGATCGGTCTGTCAGTATAGTATATTTTTATCGACATCAAGGGTGCGTATGTGTAGTGGGGTGGTAATTGAGTGTTTAAGAACTGCTCCACACTAATTTTTTTTCCTTTTTTCCTTGTAAAGTTTAGCTAACAAGTGTTCTAGTCTACGTGCTGAAGAAAAGAACTGCGGTGCTAGGACCAATATAACCTGCACTAAACAAATACTTGAGCTGGGAAATCCAATGAGTTAACATTTATGAGCTTTACAAGTTCATCTTTATTGACCTATCTTGTATTGTTAGAATTAACACTAAAAGCCTTGTATTAACTAATATTTTCTATGAACGTTTTAATGATAACTGCGATTCGGACATGGTATAGAAAGTTTACTGATAGAATTCCATGATTTCATTTCAATAATCTTGACGTGACTTTCGATATTCTAGGGTTGATCGTCTTCAGAAAAAGAACAAAAATTACAAAAAACTAAGTTTTAGTGATGGTAACTTGTAGCTGGCAGTAGAGTTCATTTTGCGTGTTTCTTCCCACGTCAGACTCGTCATCTATATGCAACCGTCTATCCAATTATTATTATTATGCCCGTTAAGATCAATGTCATTGATCAATGTCACATGTGTCGGTGAGACTGTAATTTATGGACAACATTTGAGGGATGTTTAAGTAACTTTCAGAATGTTCACCTACTCACTAAGGCTAAATAAGGATTATATATTCGTGTGAGGAATTAGAATCATGATTTACAGTTGATGGTTAGGGTTTGAAATTAGATTTAGTATTTTCATCACTAACTGACATCTGCTAAAATGGTAAGACGCTATATAAGCAAATGGATAAATGAATTTCGTGCCGAAATCCATGATGTGCAATCTTAGATCTGATTGGTTCGTCCATGAATTATAGTTTCCCCATAACATCCCCCAACGCGAAACTAGGTGACACCAGTACAAATCTCACAGAGAATGCCTGTTTTTTCAAGAAATCAGTAAGTTTTATTGACGAGTTTCAAGTAACATAAAACCTAGATGAATCAGTGTTTCGTTTCGATTACCTTCAATAACCAATTAGTCTTAGTTTGTACTTTCTTAACTATGAAGCTAATATGACTTCAGACAAGATAGAGTTTATGATTTTAAGATTTTATTGTTAGCATAATGGTATTTAAAGTTACTGAGTGAAAATTCAACTTGACTACACTTTCTAAATTTTAAATGGAATTAATTCAAGTCGAACAACGTGAAGGCGATTGTATATAGAGTATTGGAGTACATAGCATTTATAATAATAATAATATAATCTTTTAATTTTAGTTATCATTATTTAAAAGGACTATTCAATGCTTCATGATCTCTCTGTTTGTTACGTTATATACCATCATACCCCTTATGCATCTAAAACCTTAACTAATGGCTAAAATCTAGCATATTGTCTATCACACAATAATCTATTACCACTATAATCAATTTGTAGAGCTTACTGAATGTTACTGAGATCACGAAGAGAATGAGGTTAAACAAGCAGTGATAATCGAACAGTACTGGGCATTTGTTTTATCATAGTATGGGACGTATCAGAAGTAGGCATTCACGAATACAGTGGGGCTCAAACCCTGGACCTCCAGACCCTTTTAGATGCTTTAACCCATTAATCATTGGGTCTGTATATAATAGTTTTCATGTCTAATTTTATTCGACTTGCAATATTGTCAACCTAGCTTCTACTGTCTTCACTTGATAATTGCCTCGCACTCGAAACGGTTGCACTCCATTAGTCAAAACTTCTCACTAGAACTCCGAGAATCACCTCTCGCAAGTTGATTAGTGTTAGATAAGCCAACTATGAAATGCTGGTTTTGGGGTCTGAAGATTAAGTGCTAGTATCAAAACCCGAAGATCCTAGGTTTAATCATTGTTGGGGCTGTATATAAGAAATACTGACGAGTTCTATACCAAAACGAAACAACTGTCTTTTGCTAGCTGGTTTTCAATGGTTGTTAAACATAGATTTATTAGTATTCTCAATGACGTAAAGTATTCTACTGATCGCAGTGTACCTCAGTACCACTTTTAAAACTACTGTTATTTATTTCACTTAAACAAAAGATTACATTGTTTGGTTCAACTTAATTTAATAAAAACCAAATTAGAGAAGCTAAAAATTTATAGTTCAAAACATTTGGATTTCATATAATAGATAGTGAGTCCCAACTGCCTTTACTAGATTTAACATGAGAACATCATGATTCCAAGTAAAGTACATCAAAACTGACTCACCTTATATTAAGTGAACTTTCAGTGCTTTTTATTATGAAAACACATTTTTTTATGATTAGTTAAAGTTGTTGGTTAAAATTTCATTCAATGAACTAACGTACCGCTGTTTTCCGAGACAGCATAATCATCAATGATACCATCATTCGAATAATATATAAAATATATTGTGCTTAACAGTGAAATCAAGAAAAAATTGACTCATCCTTTTGAACTGGATATGCCTACATCACAATATTGATGTTCATATTGGAATTTAAACCAAGTACCTATGTCTATAAACGCAAATGCTTTATCCACTGAGCTACTGAGTCCAATAAACTAGTAAATTATCAGTATACGGTTGTGGAGATTGTTATTTTTTTGATTGAGATCATGAATCCATCGATGTTAGACCATTATTGAAAACCTGAGAGCATTGGATGGCTATTTCGTCCAAATATGGGACTCCTCAGTAGTGCCCATCCACGATTCCGTACGTGGGGTTCGAACCCTAGAACTTCGGTCTCGCGCGCAAATGCCTAACCTCTGGATCACTGAGCCAGCATCCAACAGTGTTGATGTCAAATTTCAACCACGGTCCTGGGCTTGAATCCCGAGTGAAGGATCATGGATACGCACTACTTGGACGAAACAGCCGTCCTGTGCTACCATCATTTTAATAGTGGTCTAACATCGACCGATTCATGATCTCAACCAATAACCAGTAAATTATTATCAGGTCTAAAGTATTCAGTTATCATTATAATCCAACACTAAAAGTTCGATCAGTTTTAGTTGTCCCTTGATATAATTATCTTTTTTACAAATTCTATATTTCATTCAAAATCATCTATCTAATCTGATCTAATAACGATTACCCTTCTATGTACACTTTAAAAAAAGCATGAGAGTTTTGAACAATGTTTATCATGTAAAAAAGAAAAAAAAATTAATTTACCCATATGATCAAACTGTTTTTATTGACCAGGTATGCCTAATGTAATCTTGGTATACTACTACTACTACTACTACTACTACTATTACTACTACTACCAATACTACCAATACTACTACTACTACTACTAATAATAATAATAATAGTATAGAACGTGAGATGAAATCCCTTCTTTGTTAGTGGTGAGAAACAGGATAGAAAAAATAACCGCTAACATCATCATCATCTTTGAAATGAAATTTATTCAGATCATAATATACATATATGTGTATGTTTATTTCCCTTTTCTTCACAAAATCCCTTCTGATCTATTTCCTTTTTACAAATTTTGAAATTGTTTATCTTAAATATAAAGACCAGTTTTTCATAGACAACAACTTGTGAG
This sequence comes from Schistosoma mansoni, assembly GCF_000237925.1. Taxonomy (NCBI): domain Eukaryota; kingdom Metazoa; phylum Platyhelminthes; class Trematoda; order Strigeidida; family Schistosomatidae; genus Schistosoma; species Schistosoma mansoni. The sequence continues at coordinate 177,063 of NW_017386051.1, forward strand.
TGTGTGTGTGTGTGTGTACATTTTGTAAAGTGAGTGTGAATGAAATCAACATTGATCTATTTTTGTGTTAAGTAGATTACACTTATTTATTTATCGTCTGAAATCTACCGAAAAATTTAATTTTTGGTTATTGTAATTTTCTTATAAATAAAAAATAATAATAAATATTTGGTGTCCTAGCTAATATCACATTGTGTATACATAAATGTGTGTGTACGTGTGTGTGTGTGTGTTTAGCACTTAATATTTGTGAATGCAGGTTTGTTTGTTAGTGTGTAGTGTGTGTGTGTTTGTGGAAATGATGTAAAGGTGGATAATAGGGAATTTTCTTTAATTAGTTACATAATTCATGTATAGTTAACACCATCATTATTATGGTGATCATCAATAAATCTCATATACTCTGTATATGAAAGAGGAAAACAAAATCAAAAATAATTGTACTGTTCATGGATAAGTAACATTAAATACATGGGAAAATAATGTTCATATATGTTCATTACATGTTTGTACAATGATTAAACACACTTTGTTTATTTAAATATATATCTTATTGAAATCTATACACTGAATAGCCCTTATAATAACCATAATGATAATATAAATATTGGTTTATAGTATGTTCAATGTTTACAATTATTCTGACTGATCAATTGCAGTCCTAAACATCGATGGGAAGATTCAAACAACAACACCGTTGGATGCCGGCTCAGTGGTCTATCGGTTAAGTGTTCTGAAGCGAGACTGGTAGGTCATGGGTTCGAATCTCACTAGACGAAATCGTGGGTGCGCACTGCTGAGGAGTCCCACAATAGGACTAAACGGCTGTCCAGTGCTTCCAGGTTTTCCATGATGGTCTAGCTTCGATTGACTCATGATTTCAACTGTGAAAATACTAAATGAATTTCAACTTCGTCCCATTGCACAAACAAGTGGCTATCAGGAATCAGTAGCTGAGTGGATAACGCGACGGCGTTTGAAGCAAAAGGTACTGGGTTCGAGTCCCAGAGTGAACACCAACTCTGAGATGCAGGTACATCCAAATGACGAGTCCCAAATAGGACGAAACGCGCGTCCCGCATTCCACTGCTAACCACTATCCATCTTTGTTTTTCATTATTCTGACTGTTTCAATCAGTTATTCTGTCTAGCTGTTTGTATATTTAACTGATTAGTTGGACCAGTAATGTAATGATTATCCAAATTTATATATCTCAACATCAATAGCAGAAAATAGGTTAATTTCATTTTGTCTTCAGTTACAAGTATGTATTGAAGTTAATTGAATTTAAGAGAAAAAAATAGACACGGTGATGAACCTAAATCCTGGCTGATATAATCCTAAGCTCAATACATATACCTCAAAACTTGTACATGTATATGTTTAAGACTATTTAATTGATTGGTCAGTACTGAATATTAGAGTGTAATTTTTATTAACTTACTTACGCCTGTTACCTCCAATGGAGCATAGGCCGCTGACCAACATTCTCCAACCCACTCTGTCCTGAACTTTCCTTTCTAGTTCTTTACAATTTTCTTTCATTCTTCTCATGTCTGTCTCCATTTCTTGACTTAATATGTTCTTTGGTCTTCCTCTTTTCATTTGGCCTTCAGGATCCCATGTGAGGGCTTGCCCTGTGACTCAGTTGGGTGATTTCCCCAATGTGTGTCCTATAATTTTTTAATAAAGTCTTTGTAAAAGTCATAATTTTTGAAATAGATTTATGTTTTTCATCATATCATGTTAGATTACACTACAATGATATGGCTTATAGCAGATAGATGTGAATAACTTCAAATGACTGAAATATAATCTTTAGTAAAGTCATACTATACTAAACTGTATTCATCGGTTAAATAAACTGAAAACCAGACAAATGTGATGGATACAACCCGATTGTAAAACGTTTCAAACATTTTATATAACCTTTCATGACATTAATGGATTGGTAACTGAAAATTCACGGATACTATTTAGCAAACTGAAAATTTCATGTGAAGATTGATGACTGATGTGAATCATTTATTTGCAAAGGGAAATGTGATTAACCAATTATCACTATATATCTTGAACTGACTGAATCTGAAAATATAACCTTTAAAATTTTAATACATCGATCCGAAAATGGGTATCATGTTCACCGTAAAACCTGAATGTTCATAGTATGTTCATAGCATGTTCATGGCTGTTTACTATAAAAGAGTACAAAACTTGAACAAAACAGAACAGTCTGATCAGTTTGAGTAAAAAACCTTCACCCTAACTACTATTGTGGTGTGTGCTAATGTTTTCAACAGATATAAGTAGTACGTACCATCAATCGAAAGTGAAATGCCTGGAGATAGAAGGTTAAGAGGCTCCAGGAGAAAAGAACGATTGGTATGAAAACTAAGGAACTGTAGAGTCTGAGACGATTGACAATTGTACCCATTTTTGTTCTCGTTCACTTCACTACCATTAGTGCCTGACATTACAGTTAACAATATTGCATTTGAAATGAACATTCTAATTTATGAGAAATATCAGTATAAATATCCAGTTACATTTATTTGATCAATCCTTGTTATGATCAAATATGACTCTTGAAGTCAATACTGATTCTTAATGAATTATTACGTAAATGAAGTCATTAAAATTTATGAGAAAACTTTTATTGTAATCACTCGAAATGAGAACAGTCATCCACTTACTGCTGTGTTCTCGTGACAAGTTGAAGGGGAACAGTAGCTACAGAGAATCTATCTTATTTCACAAAAAACAACGGGACTGGTTGATATACATAGAGGCTACCAGACGAGGTAATTTATCTTTCACTTACATAAAAAATTGATTCCGCTTTTTTGAAATTTAGTTAATTCTAAACTGTGTAAATTGTTCTCTCAATTGTTTAAGGCATATGATTCTGAAGAACGTCAAGTGTTGACCATTTATAAATTCCAAATCCATGTGAAGAACTGTTAAATTCTTACTTTCCAATGTCTTTCGTGTTTTTATCAATTAAATGAATGAGATTATCATCCTTGGGCAAATTGTTTTCTTTCTATTGAGAAATCAAGATTATTCTGAAGAAACGCTAGACGATAGATATAATATATTCAGTAAAATGAATTGTGTATAACACACATTTTGTATTGTTTGTTTGAATCTTCTCATTGATATTTAGCACTGAGACTGATTACTCATCTATTGGCATATCTGTATGTTGCCTCGATATTACATGAAGTCAAAAACAATTTAAGCAAAAATAGATAGCAGCTAACAGTGGAATTCAGGACGCGCGTTTTGTCCTATTTGGGACTCGTCAGATGGATGTATCTGCACCTCACAGTTGATGTCCACTCTGGGTCTCGAACCCAGTACCGTTCGCTTCCAACGCCATCGCGTTATCTATCCACTTAGTTACTGATTTCTGATAGCCACTAGCTTGTGCAAAGGGGTGAAGTTTAATTCATTTTTGTATTGGTCGCTTGAATCTCCCTATTGACGCAGGTACATCTATCCGACGAGTCCCAAATAGGACGAAAGGCGTGTCTTGGATTCCACTGCTAGCCACCTTCCATTTTTGTTTATAGTGTATAAAACATTTCATTGTGTCTAGTGTCGACACTCAGCAACAAAATAGTTGTCTAACACCATTAAATCTACACATAGTCACAACTTTTTCTACCCTATGTTCAATGCTATCCACAACTACACACTGTTTGATTTGATATAATATTTTCAGTGATAGAATACAAATACACTGAAAAATGGTTTGTTCACATTTTTTCTAGTCAAAATGAAAGTTTTTTTCGAACATTTATTACAATCAAATTACAGTTTAACTTGAAAAAAGAATTTATTACCCATCCAATAGTTGTTTTTGTATTCATTCACAGATTATCAAAAACTGTGTTAACTACTTAAGAATATACCCTCAGGGCTAAGAAATTATGAATGGACAATGAGAAAGAACATACCATCATGTATTTATTAATATTTTCAATGAAATCAGCAAGGGAGTAGAATAACGCGCGCCAAATATAAACAAAAAGTCTATTGATTATTGATGAGTTGAATATATCCTAAAAAAATCACTATTGATAATGATGACCATAGTAAGAAATATTGATTATAATGACATAAATTGAAATAATGAACAAGATTTTTATGGCAGTTGAATAGTAACTGGCAATGAAGTACAAGATGATTGTTCTACTCTTTTTGAGACTCATTGATTGGTGACAACCATTGTTAAATCTCAAAATTTCACGTTTGATTACTAATAGACTCATGGATATGCACTACTGAACAGTCTTATAATAGGATAAAACATTTAAATAAGGTTTTCTGATTTCTACCATTTACATAGCTAACATCGACCCGTGTTGTGAAGCTACAGACTGTACTCATAACAATTGATTCTATTGTGAATATTTAATATTTATATATATATATATATATATATATATATATATATATAGTTGATTAGGTTCTATCTCACATAAACTCCCATGATGTATGTATTCACATATAAATTTATCTAACCATTTCTGACTTCATTAATATTAGTCGAGAATTTATAATAAAGTCTGTTATCTCATTAGAGCAGGTCAGTATGTCTATACATATATTTTTTCCCATACATATTAGGAATTAATTATTAACTATTCATTCAAACTGACATATTGCATCATTAAACTTTCATTAATTCGAAACTTCTTGATATCATAATCAATAAATTATTCATTAAAATGTATTTGTTATTCTTTACTGGTGAAAAGTTTAATATAGTTTTGTCTAAGGAATAGATAGATTGTATCTGACAGAAGAATTTTAGATACAGCTTTTGTTTAAATTCATTTTGTATTATTTGTTTGAATCTTCCCATTAATGTTTGAAACTGCAATTGAACATCAGTTATGGGATTCAGGTACATCCAGATAACCAGTTCTAAGTAGGACGAAACGCTCGTCCTAGATTCCATTGCTAACCACTATTCATCTTTGCTTATTCAGCATTTGTTTGATATAAAACTTGTTAAGTGGATGTAATTCTATCTTATTGTCAATTTTTACATTGAGGCTCAAATCGAGTATTACTTATTTTAAATACTGATATGTGATCTGAATTACTGAGTTCAGATATGTAACAACTTTTTTTACTGTGTATGATATTTATACTATTAGCAGAAAAGATTCTGCATATCCCTTCGTTGTTACTCAGGGTTGAATTTTCATCAAACTTTATCAGCATTATTGAGTATCCTCTGCAAATTGTCTCAATATAGCTAAATTGTCACAGGTATTAAGATTAGACAAATCAGGTTCCAATAGCCACTGTCTTGTTCAATGTCCGTTTTTAATGCAAGTTAATCATTTTTATCTAACTTCATATTGATGATTGTATAAAGACATACACACACAAAGATAAAAACAAACTATTCCCACTTATTTCGAAACTTGACAGTTTCAGGCTGGTAATTTTGACCAATTCTAGTGAAAAATGAATAACTACACATTTGTTGTACACCAATTCTTCACTATTTGTGTTGATAAGCACTGAAGGATAAAATCTCCGTCTTAATATCAGGAAGTTGGAAATATGGATTAAAAATTTGTGTGAATTAACAAGGAGAAAGAAGCCTAGAACAGAGTCAGTTGGAGATCTCTGGTCGGAGACTTCATCAGGGGTAATAAATGTAAGTGAGTAATAGTTGTTAACAAGACAAATCTACAATTATGAGAGGACTGAATATCATCATGAAATTTAATCTGTTGCTTCCCACTATTTAACATCAAATCAAGAAATCACATAACACTAGATTACTTAGATCAGCGACCATCTTGCAATCTAATCGATAAATCAATCAAGCATAGTACTGATTACTTCACGGTTGTCACTCATTGTCAAACGGTCTTAATGGAATAATACTATATTTGTTAAGTGATGAGAATTTAACGAGAGACTTAGACCTTTGCTTTGGTCAGACATATAACCTGTGAAAAATACAACGATGTATAAATTAAAATGAGGAATGATATATATATATATATATATATATATATATATATATAAATCCATTTAACTACAACCAAACTATTCCCTTATTACTAAGATTATTAGTACCATAAGTTGAATATTAATACTAAAAACTTATTATTATTAACCACTTACTTACTTGCGCCTGTTACCATTCGTGGAGGAGCATAGGCCACTCACCAGCATTTTCCATCAAACTCTATCCTGGGCAATCCTTTATAGTTCGTTCCAGTTGTTATTAATATCTGCCTCTATTTCCCAACGTAACGTGTTCTTTGGCCTTCCTCCTTTCCACTTCCCTTCCGGATTCCAAGTTAGGGATTGCCTTGTAATGTAGTTTGGTGATTTCCTTAATATATGTCATATCCAATTCCAACGTCTTTTCCTAGTTTCATCATCACATGGAAGCTGGTTTGTCCTCTCCCATAAAACGCTGTCGCTGAATAATTATTAATAATATAGACTTATTTACACTTATACTATTTTGGTCTGATTTTTATTCTGTTTTTAATTGTTTTAAATTGATATTATCTGCAAAATGATAAAAGGCGTTACACTGCTTCAAACTAATGAAAAACCTTGTTGTACATGAAATCAACAAAAAGGTATTGAAAGTAATAAATTAGTATAGGGGTTTTTGGAGATTTCGGTATTTTCAAAGCGGAAATCAAGAGTCTTTATAGGCTAAACGACCATTGAAAACCTGGAAGCATTAGACGATTGTTTCGTCCTAGTATGAAACTCATCAGAAATGTTCATCAACGATCCTGCAATCGAGATTCAAACATAGAACGTTTGGTCTCATACGTGAACACATAATCTCTGAACCAGTCATCCAGCATCTAATGGTGTTCATGTCCAACTTCAATCAATCTACCATATTCTGCAACTATTTTCTACCTTCTTAGGTGGATAACTGCACCACATTCGACACGGATTGCATTCCACTGGCCACGGCTTCTCACTAGAACTCCAGGAGCGGCATCTTGAAGCTAGTTGCTAGTGAGCACATGATTATTATTAGTATGGGAATTTATAGATCAACTGATGTTATACATAAACAACATTGGATGCCGGTGGTCTAGAGTTTAAGCGTTCGTTCGCGAAACTGAAGGTGCTGGGTTTCAGTCTCACGTGCTAGACTATAGATGCGCACTATTGAGGCATCTCTTACTAGGACGAAACGATCATCCAGCTTTACCAGGTTTTCCATGGTGTTCTTGCTTAGATCTCCTAGTGAATTCAACCTTGAATATTGAGTCGTTTGTTTAGTATTATCCAAACTACTTACTAACAATTTCACTCTGGACATTTCTCTATAAATTAAAATTAAATATTTAAAAATACTGATTGTTTTTTCCCAAGAACTAAATCATTTCCAACATGTTTATATGATAAGTCTCAATTATTTATCCGTCAATAGTTAATAAAATCGGATAGAATGAATAGATTTATTTTTCAAGTTATATATTTCTAATCATCATAAGTTCTGTCTGAATATTCTGTCTAGAATTGGCAATAATAAACTTCAATTAATAACTGTTATCTCAAACTGAAATTAGATGTTTGTATATTCATTCAAAAAAAGTCATTTTGTATTGTTTGTTTGAAACTTCCCATTGATGTTTAGCACTGTGATTGACTAGTCACCTACTGGCATATGTGTATCCTGTGCGGACTGCCTCGATATCACCTGAAGTCACAAGTTTTATAAGCAAAGATGGATAGTGACTAGCAGTGGAATACAGGACGCGTGTTTCGTCCTATTCCGGACTCATCAGCTGGATGTATCTACATCTCAGAGTTAGTGTTCACTCTGGGACTCGAACCCAGTACCGTTCACTTCAAACGCCATCACGTTATCTACTTAGCTACTGATTCCTGATAGCCACCTGCTTATGCAATGAGGTGAAATTGTAATCACTTGGTGTCGTAAACTTGTGGATAACGCGATGGAGTTTCAAGCTAACGGTACTGGGTTCGAGTCCCAAAGTGAACACCAACACAGATGTAGGTACATCCAGCTAACGAGTCCCAAGTAGGACGAAACGTATGTCCTGTATTCCACTGCTAGCCACTATCCATCTTTGCTTATCAAGCACCTGTATAATACTCTTACAATTTGAAACTATCTTTTTCATAGCATACTTTTGATATTAATTGATAGTTAGAACACCTTCAAATTCTAATTAAAAAAACTACAACTTTTCATTTCAAACACACATAGAAACAAACATTTACAGAAATTTTGTTTATTCAGGTGGTTTCATTCAATATAAAGAATTTCATTGAAAATTGACATCCATTGATTGAAGCAAGTTGTAGGAGGTTGAGTTAGAATTATGGAATACTACTTGTTAATAATAAACAGATGTTTTTCAATTAAGTCATTATATTACAGATGTATTGTACCGCTTTTCTTTATACCTTCTACAAATTCACTAAATCCTGAAGATATACAATAAAAGTGATATTATTCAGTTATTGAAGTGGAAAACAAATAATAATAATAATGGTTGCTCAACTTCGTGGATTTGTTGAAGTTAGACATTAACACCACTGGATACTGGCCGGCTCAGTGGTCTATCTGTTAAGTGCTCTGGAGCAAGACTGGTAGGTCCTGGGTTCGAATCTCGCGAGGCGGGATCATGGATGCGAACTGCTCAGGAGTCCCACAATAGGATGAAACGGCCGTCCAGTGCTTCCAGGTTTTCTATGGTGGTTTAGCTTCAATTGACTCATGATTTCAACTATATATAAATAATTAACATTTTTGATCTCTAGTCAATTCATATAGTATGCGGATCGATACCATTTTCATTTAGGTTATATTGTTCATGTGAACTTATCCTTTTGACCTATCTTTTAAACCTATTCGGTATATGTGTAAATTCTGGTACAATCAGACATCAAAACTTAAGAGATATACTAATAAGGAGATAATATTGTAAATAAATAAAAAGAGGGTAAGGAGAGTACGGTAACAAAACGAAGTGAACGACAAATGTTCCGTTAAAAGAGTTACAGTATAGTTGAAAACACAAAGAAAGATTTATTTCAGTTAAGATAGTTCCTCTAACTTATTTTTTTTAAGAATATGATAGAAAAGTATAGTTGAATCGAGGCTGACTTATAGATCATTGATAATTGCTCAAGCTACTGAGTTACACGATCTTGATAATTCTAACCAGTGAGTCGTTACACATGTCTCATGTACTTCAGCCTCATTTTCAAAATTGACCCCCTCTTCACTTTTTACCGCCTAGAATGAGAGCTTAGCAATAATGCACTGTATAGAATTGATATGTCCAAACCACTCAAACAAGTGTTTCTAGATAATGACATTATTGATATTATGAACCGATCAATGTTAGACCATGAATGAAAACGTGCAAGCACCAGGAGCACCCCATACAGATAATGACATTGATTAACTTACCTTCACTACATTTAAATATGAATTTCTTAATTTCAGCATTATTAACATGATATTGTCACTGGGTATCAATAATCTTTTGGAGAGAATGATAACCGAATTCAAGAAGTCACCCTATTCCATACTTAACTAGTGTAACTTGTTTGTGCTTCGTGCTAGGAATAATTGTATTTCATTTTTAAAGTTAATTGTTAGTGTGCATACAGTCATAATTTACAAGAGAGGTGTTTATCTCATGGTTTACAAATGATCCTGACTTTCACCATGAGACAATAAAGCTTTTTTATAAATACTCTTCAACAACCAGAGTAAAATTTAATTAGTTTTCTCCAGTTATCCATTTCACAACCGGATTGCCTTTTATGAGGTGAAGTTGTTAAATCTACATCCAACCTCTCCTTTTTAATTCTTACCTGAAACTGGTTATAACTCTAGAGAGGCTCCAAACTGAGTTATCCACATGGTATTTTTAAAAAGTAATAAATGTAAAAGATGATGTATTACATAGCTGTATAACAATCGAGCAAATCAATATGGAAAAATGATTATTGCTTTTTGTAAACAATAAATAAAAAGATAAAATGATTGGTTAAATTCATTTGGTATTGTTTGTTTGAATCTTCCCATTGATGGCGTTTGAAGCGAAAGGTAATGGGTTCGAGTCCTGGAGTGAACATCAACTCTGAGATGCAGGTACATCCAGCTGACGAGTCCCAAATATAGCGAAATGCACATCCTGGATTCCACTGCTTACCACTATCCATCTTTGCTTAAAATGATTGGTTGTTAAGAATTAATTGACACAATGAAAATGCCTTCTTTTTCTGAAACATAAAAATGGTTAGAAAAATGACAAGAATTTCATTTCACATTTATTACAATTTGTAATAAACATAGGAGTGTGTGTGTATGTGTATGGGCGTGTCAATCAGTTGATCACCTAGTGCGAAGTTTAGTTTCAACCGTACTAATCTAAATGTTAACTGTCAATTAATTAAAATTTAAATTAACTATTCTTTATTGAATATAGTTTTTTTGTGTAATAAAGTAATGATCATTTTAACACATACTTGGTCAGTTTGGTTTGTGGAAAAATTTTTGTCAATATAAGGTTGCAGAGATCATTGAGTTCCCATTAACATCATAAACAAATCAGTGAACCGATCGATCATTGAAAATCTGGAAGCATTGGACAGCCAATGTGTCATAATATAAGACTACTCGGTAGTGCGCATCCAGAATCGTGAACTTCGGACTCACACTAAATACCTTCGTTTTCGCATATGAACAGTTAATCACTAGACCAGTTAGCTTAGATCAAAAGGTGTTCATGTCCAACTTCAGTTAGTTCATGATATCGTACGACCATCTTCTTGAAATCCCAGTGAGAAGCTGTGAACAGTGGATTACAATGCATGTTGAGTGTGAAACAGTTATCCACCCCAGACAATGCATGAAGGGTTGCTCAAGATCATGGATCAATTGAAGTAAGGCATGAACGTCATTGGATTTCGGCTCAGTGGTCTGGAGTTTAAGCGTTCGTGAGATGCTGATGGTTCTGTGTTCGAACTCCGGGTGCAGGATCGTTCATGCGTATTGCTGAGGAGCCCCATACTAGGATGGAATGGCCGTTCAATGCTTCCAGGTTTTCACTGGTGGTCTAGCTTAGATTGGCTCGTGAATTCAACTATTAAAGTCCTAAATAAATTTTTAAATCGAATACTTTTTCGATTGCAAATATTTTTATACATGTTAATCATTGGAATTCCAAATTATGCGAATAAACGTCCTGTTTTTATTTTTTTTTAAGAAAATTTTATGTCCATTCACAAAAAGAAGGTAAGTAGTACATAATATTTTGCTTTTTTGTACTTACTTATTAAATATAATCCATGTTTTTAGTATGATATGCATAGATTGTTGAATTCGATTGAAATCATGAACCGATCTAAGTTGATCAGCCAATAAAAACTCGGGGACACTGGACTTTTGTTTCGTCCTAGTGTGTGACTCCCCAGAATTGCCAACCCATGACCCTACAACCAGGAATCAAATCTAGGATTTTCAGTCTTTTGTGTGAACAGTTAATGTCTGGGCTATTAAGCCAGAGTTCTGTGTTCGATTGCCGATTACTGGTTCGTGGATACGTTTTGTTTAGGAGTCTTATTATTGGACAAAATGACAATCCAGTTCTCTCAAGTTTTCAATAGTAACCTGACTTTGGTCGGTTCGTTATTTCAACAATATGTGTTACTTTATTAGTAGGTACTTTGTCACAGTATTCTATTTAGTTTCCTTTCACATTTTGATTTTAATTAGACAAACTTCATTGAAATCTCACTACAGTATGAAAGAATGATTTATATGTTTCGTCTTTGATGATAATGAAGTCTTTTGGAATGTAGAGTTTTATTTAGTCAGAAGTTGTTACCACTGGTGTTCACAAATTTGATAGTCAAATGGTTGTCACTGGTGGTAATGGATGATCAGCACACTGCATGATAAATTTATTAAAAGTGAAATGGTACCATTATATATCAACTCAGTGATTCTAATGGCCAATTATTTACTGAGATACCTGACAGTTTTTGATTCAATCTATGTGGACACTACCAATAAGTTCTATGCTAGAACGAGATAATTTTATATTAATTCCTGGTCTTCACAAGTATCTTAACTCGGATTAACTTGTAAAGGAAACCTAGGAACTATATCTTTTACTACTAGTACTACTACTTCAGGAAACTGTAGCTTAGCTGCATATTAATCTCCATGAAAGATCTCAAGGTATCTTACTAAAGTTCTATGTCCAATAGATAGTAGTTTGTTCTCTTGTTCCAAAGCATTATAGAACATGTCCCGATAATGGTTAGACATAAAATTTCATAATTATTGTTGTCGTTTCTTTTCTGTCAAAAAAGAGTCTCCAAAAAATTTTACTTAACTGTTTTAGTATTGTCTGCTTGAATCTTCCCATTGATGCTTAGGACTGCAACTGGTCAGTCTCTAATTGGCATATGTACTTACTGTGCGTATTGCCTCGATATAGCCTAAATTCACAAGCATTGTAAGCAAAGGTGGATAGTAGATAGCAGTGGAATCCAGGACTCAGTAGCCGAGTGGATAACGCGATGGCGTTTGAAGTGAAAGGTACTGGGTTCAAGTCCCAGAGTGAACATCAACTCTGAGATTCAGGTACATCCAGCTGACGAATTCCAAATAGGACAAAACGCGCGTCCTGTATTCCACTGCTAGCCACTATCCATCTTTGCTTAACTGTTTTATTTTAAAAATTTTCCGGCAAAACAAATTTTATAGACGGTAAATAGTTATTTATTTGCACCGGTAATACCGGATTAGTACAAATACTTTGATATACATATATACATACTTATCTATTTTTTTTTATAATTTTACAAATATCATCCCTATCCTTCTGAAATTAATTTAAATAAAATAAATCACAAATTTTATTTTTATATCAAATTTTTATGATTCAAAGTCTATTGGATACTAAAAAAAATAATGTTTTGTTGCTATGACAACATTTATGAAGTTTTTTTAAGTTATGCGCTTAGTGATAAACAAAAGAATGTGTTTAAGGTGCGTTTAAGGATTAATTAATTGATCTGTATTGAAATTATGAACTGATCTAAGTTAGATTATTGTTGAAAATTTAGAAGAATTAGACGGTCGTTTTTCAGTACTATACATCTACGATTTCACACATGAGATTTGAATGAAGGGCCTTTCAATCTCTCGTGTAAATACTTAATTCGTAGACCATTGAGTCAGTATCCAACAGTGTTTATGTCTAACTTTAATCAATACATGATATTAAGAAATCATCTTCCATTGACTGAGGTAGTTAAATGCCTCACACTAGACACGAGTATACTCCACTGGTCATAACTTCTCATTACAATTTTGGAAGTTTTCTCTCAAAGCTTGTTACTATTGAACACGTGATAATTTTTAATATATGGTTGTGGAAATTGCTGAGTTTCATTGACATCACCAACCGATTTGGGTAAGACAACTAATAATGTGGTGTGTGCTATTGATTTCGACTGATGTAAGTAGTATGTATCATCAATCAAAAGTGAAATACCTTGGAACAGAAGGTTAACAATATCGAAGTGAAGAGAACGCGAACAGGAAGTAATTGATGTGGAAATGAAGGAACAATGAAGTCTGAGACGATTGAATGACATTTTGTAAATGAACTATTCACTGTGTGGTTCTCAGATTTTACTGAGATGTTCTGTAATTTTGTGTTCAACTACATTCGGTTGTCCCCACTTGTGTTCTCGTTTACCACGATGAGACCTTGAAGTACTGGTCGTCTGTTTTTTCCTAGTATGGGACTCCTAAAATTCAAAGCACTAAGTATTTCAACAAGTTTCCGTTTCTTACTTCTTGGTCGATCCTAATGACGAATGTTGGGTGGTCGCCAGCTAGACGTTAGCAGCCCAGGGGCCGACATCTGAATCGTATACATTCTTTTCATTGTATATTGTCAACACCCACGATGTCCTGATTGGGTTTTTTGTAACTTTTACAGCGGAAGGTTATAAACTTTTCATAAACGCACCTTAATAGGTTGTGTGATTAATAAACATAATGATGTGTTAAATCAAGTAAAACAGATAACTTGTTGAAATATCTAGAGAGCAGAAACAGGTAGCCCAGAGGTTTAAGCAGGCCGCCAAAATGCCATAATATCTCTAAATGTAGTTTTCTTGTAAGGCGAAAGATTATAAACTTTTCATAAATACTCAAGTAATTTGTTGAGATGTGTTCATGCCAGGAACAACTAACCTTTATCTTGCCGATATAATGGTATTAAAATAATAATTAGATTCTATACAATTACATGAAATACATTTTCATTCATGTAATCTACTAACATTCATAAATAATTAATTATTTGTTCATTATTTAATTTACCGAAACTACACATAATTATAAATGGATATTACTAATAGATAGACAATTCATTTCCGTTAAAATACAAACAAATAGCCTTTGCTTTGATTGTAATTTTGTACTATTAACTGACTTTCTAACATAAAAACAAAGTAATCATACACCATAGAAATATTAGTATTCTTTTGAGAGTCCTAGTGAGAAGCAGTGACCAGTGGAGTTCAACCAGGTCTGTTGTGAGATATCAACTCACTGAAGACAATGGTGGATAGTAGTGCAATTTCGTGGATGAGTTGAAATTAGACATTAACACCGTTGAATGCAGGCCGTCTCAGTGTTCTAGAGGTTAAGCGCTCTGACTCGAGACCGATAGGTCCCGGGTTCGAATCTCGCGAGGCGGAATCGTGGATGCGCACCACTGAAGAGTCCCACAATATGACGAAATGGCCGTCCAGTGCTTCCGGGTTTTCCATGGTGTTCTACCTTTAATTGGCTCATGATTTCAACTATAACATTCTCACTTGGTCTATATTATATTAAGCGATCATTAATGATTGCAATATATGAACTAAGTCAGTTACTTTTTTCAAAGTATAGATTAAATTGTTTACATTTTTTGAATGAGAATTTAATTGAAAACGATAAAATAAAACAGAGTTTTACCTTATTTCTAACTTGTTAATCTCCATCAACAGAAGTATAGTTGTAGTGAACAAGAACACGAGTGGGGACAATCGAATGTATTTAAGCACAAAATTACAGAACGTCTCAGTAAACTCTGACAACCATACAGTAAACAGTCAATTTGCAAACTATCAATCGACTGTCTCAATCTTGACCATTCCTTCTGTAAATATCAGTCCATCGTCTCTGATTATTATTGTTCATGCATTTTCATACCAATTGCGTTCCATCCCTGTTCTCTCCTTATCGATCTTCTACTGAAATACATTCAATGCCCGACCATCGTTATATACTACTTGTGTGGATATAAGCAACCCACATGACATAGTGATAATATGTCATAAATCATAATGGGAATAATTATAAAAGATTTTAAGACAATGAGTTATTAGTTTGAACCTTAATAACAAAAATTTTGATATAGTCTCTGTTGATAATTATTACCACTAGGCACTATGGAGATAGAAATATTGATTTCCATTAGTTGTCAAGTCGTATTATGTGCTTTCTTTTCATTTAAGACTGGCTGAAATAACGAAGGTGAATATATTAATCGTATAAAACTAAAAACGTTTGTTGAATAATTATTCTTTGTTTATGCTGAAAATTTGTAGTGGTAACTGAATAGTCAAATTAATCTATTTTCATATAGCAGATCAAGAGTTAGAACCGTGATTCACCTAACTGGCCTCTTAATATTATTAGACACTTAGGTAGTGTGACTCCAAAATGTATCAACAACTATACAAGGGGTCGAAACCAAGACTTTCTAGTCTCATTAAGAATATATAAACTTCTGACTATTAACTTAGCATTCACTGGTTTATATGCCAATCAAGTTTTGATAACTCCAACCGTCTTCCGATTTCGTCAGTGGGTAACTTACTCATGAGTGCATAATTCTTAGGAGTTCCATACAAGAACGAAACAGTTATACATTTTTTCTTGGCTTTCTATGATAGTCTAAAGTAAGTCAGTTCGTGATGTAATTTATATAACTAAAAAATCTTCACAAACCTCTAACAGCAATATAGACTTTTACTTCGTTAACAAGGAAAACTGTCTCCTATTCTGACAAAAAAATTTGAGGATAGAATACGTCAACGTTTTGAATTCTTATTTAGTTGGAAACTTAAATAGTTCTTTGATAACAAAAGAATCTTTGAATGTCCATAGTGGATTCTTTTATAAACTTCACTTGCTCGTTTCATCATAAATCAAAATTTGTATTTCCCCTATTGAATAACACTTCTGTTGTATTTACACTGATAATAATTACGACTAAATTTTAGTTAGTTTCTGTTGGGATAGATACATTCTATGCGGAATGTCTAAATTCTTGGTCACAAATCTGTCTACCGTCTAGAATCCATCTATTGTACTAAAACTTGGCTACATCAATTGGGCTGACAAAAAATGTACCTATGCTATTAAAGACTGGTTCAAATTCAATCTTGAATATTAATAATGTAATAAATCATTAATCACACTGATGGTTATCTGAACTCGATAATTCACTGAATGATGTGTTTATCATGTGAAATAATAGTTACCAGGGTTGTAGATTTATTCATCTTATGAATCCTAAATAGGACGAAAATTTACATCCTTTATTCTATACTATTACAATATTCAAGATTCCTACTCAACAGTTTGATAATTAATTACTTACTTACGCCTCTTACTCCCAATGGAGCATAGACCGCCGACCAGCTTTCTCCAACCCACTCTGTCCTCGGCCTTCCTTTCTAGTTCTATTCAATTTTTGTTCATTCTTCTCATGTCTGTCTCTATTTCTCGGCGTAATGTGTTCTTTGGTCTTCCTCTTCTCCTTTGGCCTTCAGGATTCCATGTGAGGGCTTGTTATGTTACGTAATTGGGTGATTTCCTCAAAGTGTGCACAATCCACTTCCAGCGCTTCTTCCTGATTTCTTCCTCCGCTGGAATCTGGTTTGTTGTCTCCCACAATAAATTGTTGCTGATAGTGTCTGGCCAACGGATCCGAAGTGTCTTGCGTGATTCAATACAGTTAATTAGTTTGATAATTAACTGTATTGAATCACTAATTCATTGTAACTACAAATTTCCTTTACCTTTCAAATTGGAATGTAATATATATTCTCATTCTTCCCTTTTATTCGAATGAGTAAGATGGTGTATTTGTTCTTTTTTTTCTTAGTATAGTTCTGAATATATTTGTTTGTATATTCATGTCTGTAAGTGTTCAGTATTATCTCTAGTATTCTTACATACTTACTGACTTACGTCTGTTACCCCTCATGGGGGAATATAGGCTGCCAACCCAACTAACACTCTCCATCAGACTCTGTTCTAGGATCGTTGATGTATATATTCATCTATCTCTTTTAGAAAAATATTTATAAATGATTTAACTATTTATTTATTCGTTTATCAATCATCATCACTCATTTAATATTTAATCACATGCAGCGATTAATTTTGTTTTAAAAAGCAAATTTTTTTAAAATTTATTATTTAAATTAATCAATAATGTTTCTCTTCAGTCAGATTGAATAGGTGATAGGGACGTCAGGATTTTTTATTAGATAAGGATGATTATGATCATGGTGAATGATTTGTTTTCCTTTTTCTGTTATATATGCATCTACACTGATTTTGTTACAATGAATTAGACTGAGAGTAAGACTAAGAGTAAGTAGTATTATGTAACAATACAAATATTCAATCTGTGTAATTAATGCTCATAATAAACGACATATAGAAAAACATATTCGTATACATACCGGAACTGAATAAATGGATCTATTGAATAGAAGGAACCTAATATAATCTCATTCTCATATGTATCTGTTCATGTATACAGTTTGTTCATATGTATTGCTATATTTAAACATATATGGAACATTAAAAAAACTACAATTGAGGGGTGGAATTCTCATAATAACATTCTGTTATACTTTAATACTAATCCAATTCTATTATTATGAGAAGCGGTTTTGTGGAGATTTAGTATTTTCATGGTTGAAAGCGTGAGTAAATTGAAGCTAGACCACCAAGGGAAACCTGGAAGCACTCGATGGTCGTTTCGTCCTATTGTGAGACTCCTCAGCAGTGCGTACTCACAATCCCGCCTCGTGAACGCGATTCGAACCCAGGACCTACCAGTCTCACGCCAGAGCACTTAACCGGTAGACCACTGAGTTGGCTAGCATCCAACGGTGTTAATGTCTAACTCCAACCAATCCATGAAGTTGAGCAACCGTTCACCAAATGTCGTCAGTGAGTTCCTATCTCACAACAGACGTGGTTTGAACTGCACTGGTCATTGCTTCTCACTAAAACTCCTAGATTTACCTCTCGAAGTCAGTCACTAGTGAGCATACGATTATTATTATTATGAGAAGGGGTTTTGTGGAGATTTAGTATTTATCATAGTTGAAAGCGTGAGTTAATTAATCGGGTTTGTACTGTGTTAAGATCATTTTAAGTAATCCTATTAATTTAAAGCAATTAGTCTATTTTTATAAATTCCGATAAAACAATGAGAAGATGAAGTTGATCTGACAAATATAGGTGAGTGATTAGGATAAGAGGATTTAATTGAGCATAGAGATTTTCAAATTGAGTATCTGTCGATAGATCAGAAATTTTGGCATGTTCAACAGAGAAATTAAATTCAAGAGATAGGGCTTCTTTTTCAAATACAGAAAGTTTAACAGATGATAACAGATGATGAGAAGCAGTAATATTTCATGTGGACACCAAGAAAATTGAAAGTAGCCAACCCATCTTGTTGACATATATGAGGTAAATATGGAACATGAATGAACTAAATGTAACTTTGGAATAGTAAATTTTTTTAATTTGCCATCGATCTATGTTATGAGAATTGAAGTTCAATTCATCATAGAACGTTCGTAAATAAAACATGATAATTTCGAGACTTTAACCTCTGTGTTTGAGTGGTCGGAGAAAACAGGTGGAAAATCCTGCTTTACTCAAATTTGTCACCAAGCAGTACCGGCAATATTGCGGACACGGATTCAGACTCGCACCACCAAGTTGCATAGTCTAAGTTACACTGAGGTGACTATGCTACGACTGGCCTTCTGTAGGATTGAGGTGCCTAAGATTAATTGATTGCTGTGTGTTGACTAAGGTTGTGTTTATCTAGTCATTTAAGGACTGAATAAATATTTTGATTGACTGCAAATAACTTAATGATTTGATATCAAGTAGATGGTCGGTTAGATGAGAGGTTTTACAAAGTAATACAAATAACTAGACACAATTATAAGACCAAGCTAAATACTGAATGATTAGTCGAATTTAATCTGAGGAAAAAACCATAAGTGTGTACCGACTAAAATTCCAAAAAATCATGTTTGATAGTAGTCAGTCAGAAATAACAATCTTAGGACTATCTAATAGTCTAAAATCTTTCCGTACAGTATCAGTGACAAGGTTAACAATGCGATGTATATTCTCAATAAAAAAGGTAACAAGGCAAATTTTTGATGTTTGCGATATTAGTTAAACATGGTTTCAAAAAAAGTACACAAAATATCACGAACTGAATGGATTTAGAAATGCAAACTATTAGATCTGGACTACCTAGCTTAAGAAAGCTTCAGGACCCTCCATGAGACCAGATAATCCAAGAATTGACCTCCATCGAGGAGGTACCACATCAAGACAAAACTTCTTTTTATTATTTTTTTTGTCTTCAACGGTCATTTAAATAAATCCAGTTCGTAATGTAAACGATACACTATCTGAGTAATAGAGGTTTTATTACTGTACACAGTCAACTAAATATTCTAATTGAATTTGTACAATTAAATTTATAATTCAACCAGCAGATAGTCAATAATCACAAAAACTAATTACTTTTCAGGTAAAAAGCCGTTGCTGACGAGCAAGAAATATAATTCTATTTATTAGAAACAAATTAAATAAACCAACTTAGGTGTATACATCTATTACATGTCATGATCTACATAACTTCTTCTAAGATCTTAAGGTTGAATAAATTGGATTTCGGACAGTCAGGGAACATTATAAAGTAACAACATCATGGCTGAAGAACTAAAATGCAAAAACCACTGGATAAATGTTTTATATTAGTACGGAAATCCTCATCAGCTCACATCCGTTACATCACAGAGGATTGAGCAAAAGATCTTCAGGTACCTCAAGGAGAGCTTGACATTTAGACCATTAATTTGGTACTTAATTGTCTAGTGTTCTCCAGCTTTTAATGGTTGTCTTACTAAGATCAGTTGATATTGTAAACTATAAAATTCAACTGTCTCTATAAACGTCTGATACTACTGATATCACCATGTGCTTTTAAAACTGAATTGAATCAACGGAATACAATGAGAAAAAACATACAAAGCTTTTTATTCCTCATGATTTATTCACATAAACAAAATAATGGATAAAGTTTCTTTCTACTACTACTACTACTACTACTACTACTACTACTAATACTAATACTAATACTAACACTAATACTACTAATTATACTACTGAAAAGGAGTAGTATTTTTAAATTTCTTCCTTGAACAAAAAGAAACTAATTTCAGTCCAATTTTTTTCTTTACTACTAATCAACATTCATTCTGTATTAAAACAAGCTTTCTAGAGTGAAAAAAAACAAACAATGAAATAACAGTGATCATTCAATCGAATTCAATCTAGATATCTATTAACTGTCAATCATATAAAAAAAATTGATTTTTTTTAGACAGGGTTCTTTAGGGTTACTAGTAGTTAGGTAATAATGTTGGGAAATTAAAAAATAAAAAAATAAAAAAAAGTAATCTATGTAAGTGTGTACATTTATATAGTATAACTTCTGTTCGTTGACTTTCTATACTTCCAATTAGTATATTCAATATGAATCAATTATGGTTTGTATCTATGTGTGTGTGTGTGTGCTTGGTGATAGGCAAAATGACTATGGTTGATATGATCTATCATTCTAAAAAAATTTAAAAAAAAACATGACAAATCATTTAAACTACTTACAAGTAGATAGTTTATCCTAAAAAATGAACATTTTAATTAAGTTTATTATTGGTTCATTTATATGAGAAATAATCATTTAGTAGATAAGATATAAAATGAATAATTTTGGTCATAGTAGTTTATTTAAATCCCTTCATGTGGGATTCAATTCTATCAATCATGTTAGAATGTAGATAATGATCTAAGTAACTTAATTTCCTTTTTCACTACATTTAGATGGTTAGCTGGTTAAAAATTAATTGTCTAGAAACTTTACTTAATATGAATAACATACTGAATGGTATTCATTAATAAGGTTTACTTGAGATGTTAAGTAAATTGTTATTCATGGATGGATTCGAACTTACATCGCCTAGTTGAATGGTTCGATATTTTGTCGTTGGTCGATTCAGTTCACAATTAAGTCTCCATAGGACTGAATCATGTACTTTTTTAAAAACTTAACCGTTATGTTTATTGTAGTTTATTTAATCGTAAGTGGATAACTTAGTTTTCTTGTTCTAAGATATTTATCCTTAAATATATTATACTTTAAACTGTTAGTATATTGTACTTTAAGCATCAAAAATCAAATCATTCATATTAGGGGTAATCACTAACCTAATTCCGACTTTTTAGTCCCAAATATAGTAAATATTCATAAATAAGATATTTGCTTGAAAAGGTCAACAAACTATTGCGTCATATTAGATTTGTCTCCCCCCCCGAATAATATGAACATACCGTTATTATCACAATTGATTGATCACTAGGTGGTGATCAGTGTCATGTGTGTCAAGTCCTTCTTAGTGCTGATCGAATGCTATCGATCAAGTTGCAATGTGACCACTAGTCTAGGTGGCTCGGCACTGAGTGCACTATGTTGAGATATGATGGTGGTTGGAGGTGGTCAACAGAAAAACCCTGAACCCGGGTTTCGTGCTACTTTGCATTCGTCAGCAAGGTGTACCTGTAACCTTGAGGGAATTGATGCTCCCTGATGGATTCGAACTCTTGTCACCCAGCTTTACATTCGGAAAAATTATCATTGAGCTATCCACCCAGTGTTCAATCAATTTTGATTACATCTCAGTCCTATAGAAGGTCGGTCGCAGCCGGGATAGCTCAGTGGTAACGTCTCTGAATGTGAAGCTAGGTGACAAGAGGTCGAATCGGTTAGGGAGCATCGGTTCCCTCAAGATTACAGGTACACCTTGCTGACGAGTTCCAAGTAGCACGAAACCCGGGTCTAGAGTTTCCTGTTGACCACCTCAAACCAACATCATATCTCAACATACCGTTGTTGTTTAAACATTAGAGATATATCTTGACAACTAAAATCTTGTATACAATAGAAAACCTTTTAAAATTGTTAATAACCATTGATCGAAATTAATTGGATGAGAATAAAGATGTCTGACTTCTGTCTGAATACTAACTATCCCAAATGGCTGCGGGAATATAACATTTACTTTGAATCTAACTTTTAATGTGCGCATTCACAACTCAATCAGTAATCAAACCCTGAACATTTAATTCTAAAGCTGAACACTTAACCTTTGAATCACTGAGTCAGATTTTAATGGCATGTATTTATAACAGTAAACAGTTTCAGATATTGCCCAATGATCTTGATGGTTAATCAGTTCACATACTATATGGCTGAACTCAACTTATCTCAGCAGCTCAATTGGTCAGTCTCTAATTGGCCATATGTGCATACGGTGTGTATTGCCTCGATGTAGCCTTAATTCACAAGCATGATAAGCAAAGATGGATAGTGACTAGCGTTGGAATCCAGGACGCACGTTTCGTCCTATTTGAGACTCGTCAGCTGGATGTACCTACATCTTAGAGTTGATGTTCACTCTGGGACTCGAACTCAGTAACTTTCGCTTCAAACTCCATCGCGTTATCTACTCAGCTACTGAGTCCTTATAGCCACTTGCTTGTGCAATTTCAAGCATTTAACATTTACACTATATTATTGTCTGGACAGGTATTACTTTAATCAATTTGAGATATTTTATCAATAATCACTGAATGATATAACTGATCGGTTGTTTTCATTCATCAGAAACTTTTCTCACGTTTCTTCTGATATAAAATAATAAAACTAATGATATAATTTTAATGTAACAATTCCCATCATTGTTCTGTAAGCACTTTTAAGTATATGTGTGAAACGATAGATAGATAGATAGATGTGTGGATAGATACAAAGATAGATAGATAGATGTGTGGATAGATAGATAGATAGATAGATAGATAGATAGATAGATAGATAGATAGGGAGATA
This sequence comes from Schistosoma mansoni, assembly GCF_000237925.1. NCBI lineage: Eukaryota > Metazoa > Platyhelminthes > Trematoda > Strigeidida > Schistosomatidae > Schistosoma > Schistosoma mansoni. Next base: position 200,433 of record NW_017386051.1, read on the forward strand.
CATAGACGGATAAATTGTCTTTGTATATATATGTGGGGAAGGGAGTGTTAAGGCTACAAAGGGATCATGAATGATTGATTTATGATAGTTTTCATTCACTTGGTATTGGTATATAAAGTTTTGACAAATCCTAAACGAAACAACTCGATTGCTTACATACTGATTCATTATAAGGCTTATTGTTATTTAAAACAAATAGTATCTTTTTATATAAATTTATAACCCTTCACTATTATCATTATAAGTGATATGTTCTACAGGGTAAGATTGATAAGTAATAAACATTTCATTGACATTTAATATGATAATGAACGTAATCAGTACACAACCTTCTTTTATCAGCTACTTATTTTTCTGTTAGTAGTATTGTCTTTGTCAGATGTAAGTCTGAGAAAAGCAATAATGAAATACTATTTAAATGAGGATTTGATTGAAATAATTTTTTCCCGAATTACGTCAATAATGACTGGCGTTTTATAAGTATACTAGAGACTCTCTATCTCAAGAAGTTGGTTCATTCTAGTCTAAATAACTGTTGAATTGGTTCAGTATTAGTCACAGATTTGTCTCAGTTTAAACAGTATTGAAAACTAGTGAGTACTGGATGATTGTACTGTAGCTGCCGCTTCCCTTTACCTTCTGACTTTTATGCACCGTTAAGATTTGTATTATAACGGTTATCGAGGTGAACAATTAGCGAAGCACGGCACTACAGTACTACCTAGGTGTAAGATCGTATTTCAACGAATATCTTCGACTTCTTCCCTATTGGATTGAAAACAAGACTCTTAATTCTCTCGGGGATTGTAAAACTATTAAGAACAATAACATCCGAAAACTTAAGTAGTCAAATAATTATCACCAAAGGCAGGGGATAATTAAGGAAAATTGATTGAGATTTAAATTGTACTATTGGAGTTGACCTCAAAGATCCTAATTGTTTAGTGTTCACTATGATACACGACGATTCTGGATTCGATCCTTGATAGGGATGTAGGTGTAAACGGTTGCTAGGTTCCATAATAAAATGGAACAGCAGTCTGATGCTTTCTAGTTTTCAGTGGTTTACATATATCTTCTGCAAACAATCTAGTGTAGGTCCTTTCAACTTGTCGAATATAAAATGAAGTGAAATGAATTAAGTAATTGATTAGATACATTTAATTTTAATAACCTATCAATTGTTCAATGTTAAAATAAATGAACCATGACAATATCTATAGTCAGTACATATTATAAATATACATATATAACATAATTACATAAAATTCATTCATTATGTGCTTCCTGTGCAGACTGCCTCGATATTGCCTGAAGTCACAAGCTTTATTAACAAAAATGGATAGTAGCTAGCAGTGGAATACAGGACGCGCGTTTCGTTATATTTGGAACTCGTCAGCTGGATGTACCTACAACTCAGAGTTGGTGTTCACCCTAGGACACAAACCCAGTACTGTTCGCTTCAAACTCCATCCCGTTATCCATAAGTATACAATACCAAGTGAATTTAAACTTCACCCCATTGCACAAGCAGGTAGCTATCAGGACTTAGTGGATAACGTGATGGCGTTTCAGATGTAGGTACATCCAGTTAACGAGTCCCAAATAGAACGAAACGCACGTCCTCGATTTCACTACTAGTCACTATCCATCTTTGTTTATAAAGCTTATGACTTCAGACAATATCGAGGCAGTCCGCATAGGATGCACATATGCCAACAAAAGACTGATCAATTGCAGTCCTAAAGAACAATAGAAAGATGCAAGTAAACAATACCAAGTGAATTTAGCAAAAAGTGTTCTGTTTCGTCTTTAATACAAGTTATTCTTCTTGAATATTGAAAATAGGATCTTAATAACAATAAAAACAAAACAATAAAATGTACTAGTTTTCATCAGTTCTTACCTAACGAAAAAAAGAGCTTAATTCTATTTATCTTGCCTAGATAGGTACATGTGTATGTGTGTTGTGTAGAGTGTGCGATTTACTAACAGTTGTGTAATCAATCAATGTTTTGATGACGATGGTGATGATGATGATGATGAATAGTTCTGTTGTTGTTATTGTTGTTGTAGACTTCTGTCGTTCACGTTTTTTCACAACTATTGTTCTATTACTGAATAACTTATTTAAGTAAAATGATTTTTGTAGAATGTACCTGTACAATAGTCTAAGTAATTTCATGACCGTTTACGTGCATACATATATATACCTAGTGGAAATTACTCGAAATAATAAAAAAGGGGGGAAACATAAGGGAAAATTTGAGAAAATGTCAAGCACTCTATTCACTTGAAATGTTAACAGTCATCATCTTTAAAAGGAATGATATAAACCATAAATTTCTATCTCATTCTTTACTATCTTGGTTACTATGATCATATATACATAACTAAATTTATAGAAATGTTAAAATGTAATGGATTAGAAAATATCGGTTTTCCAATGACAATTTGTCGTCACATTTCCCTACTTGTACAATGACTGTTAATTTCCGATGACGTTATCGAAATATTTGAATGTAATATGTGAAAGTATGAATTAATAAAGTACAGAATAACCCCCTCCCCCGTTCATACACACAGATGCACTAAAATACAAGATTTGTTGTATGCACATATGAAAGTGAGTAAGTGTGGTGTATATTTAATTGACACTCATAATGAAATTTTCAAAAACCTATGATTACATGGAAGATAAACTCAAGGAGTTAACCATTGTAAGACATGTATATCTCGAAGAGAGAGGAAGAGAGTGAGACACAGATACACCTGAAGATGTACATATACTCACTGAAACACTCTATAGCATATACATATGCACAAATACACATAGCAAAAATCATCGAACAACACAAGAAATTAGAACAAGAAAATGATAACCACTTTCAACTTTGAATTAAAATAACAACCGAAAGAAATCACACACAGAGTTTGTTTGTGATAGAGAAATTTTTGTAAAATGTATTTTCTACAGGAAGAAAATGAGAAAAACAGGAAGGTGAAAATCAAGTGTTTGAATGTGTTCACAACTAATCTTTCTGTTCACCGTGACTATGGTTATAAATATTAGAGATTTATGAAGGTTACGAAATTAATTCCATGGTTTACATTACGAAATAACATTAGCTAGACATTCAATTAAAAATACGAAACACTAGACAATTGTATCTTGTTTACTGTAGGACTTCTTAGTAGTCAGTACTAGTTGTCCCCAAATGCCCTGGTACGGCTGAGGGTGGGGAGAGTCCGATCTCCCTCTTGAAATGCTCTCATATGGCCACGCGAATATATAGCCTCTGCCAGGGAAGTCCTACTCACTGCCAGGGGTGTTGTTTACGAAATTGCGAGGACTAAAAGCGAATGTTCGGTGCTTTAACCGGGTTGATGGACATTGAGAGTCCACCTAGGGGAGTTGGAAAACCCTGATTTCAAACCAATGGTGCACATGGGCTCCAGTATCCTGAGGAAACAAATGGCGTATGAATCGATCGTTGGTCACCGGCTACCATGGGACTGCATCTCCTCACGATGCTCCACTACCTTGTGGATCAGATCTTTAGGTCAAAGGCTCGGGGTGTGGCCCCCTAATAAAACCACCTGCTTCAGTTTGGGCACCTGGGCAGTATCATAGCCCTCACACAAATCAAATGAGATTTGTGTGGCGCATATATATTTGGTGCCCCGTTGTACCAATATTTATGTGTTCAAATAAATAAATAAGCTAATATCATCAAATGACTGATGTGTAAGATTCCGAATTGATTCGAAATTAGACAATAAAGACCATTTGACGTCAGTGGTTCAGTAATTTAAAGATAGAACAATCGTCGTTAGATATGAGTGCTTGAGTTTGATACCCGGTGGCACTTTGGATATATAATACTGAGGAGTCCCATATTGGGACGAGACAGCTGCTCATTGGTCCCTGATCTCCAAAAGACCGGTTAGTGTTGAAAACTGTGAAGTTCAATAATTTTCACGGAACCCCCTACGTTATTAATATTAATGATAATTAAAATTTGTTCGTTAGTGACTAATTTTGAGAGATGATTCATTGGATTCTAGTGAGAAATCATGATCAGTGCAGTCTAACTATGTCCAGTATGAGATAGTTACTCCAAAATAACATTGAATGACAGCTAGATAGTATCTTAAAGTGAGAGATGACATTTTACTGCTACTGGATCCCGACTTACTGGTTTAAAATTAAAGGGTTTACTACGAAACCTTAATGTAATGGGTTTGATCCTCAGTGGGGATATGCATCATTAAAGCATTCCATATCATAATGAAGTGAATATCCAATAATTCCTTGTTTTAATGATCTTCTAACTAATATTAATCCGTGTTATAAACTATGAAACTTTAAACTATTTTATGTGACCAAAATGTAAATTTATAACAATATCAACAGACATGCTATGAGAAGCTGGTATGAATCCCTAATCATATAATTTTTTTGGTATCTTAGACTCTACATCTTTGCCACAAGTGATATATGTGAAGTAAACTAAGGAATTTTTTCATTCACGTGGTATTATAATGAGAATTGCTGTCATTATGTTTTGTAGTGAGTTGATTTTGTAATCATATAAATTATAATAAGATAAATAATCGGATTATACTGGACGAAGACTTAGTGGGAACAACGAATTCATTGTTAAATACATGATGACAGAGTTCTTTTGCAAAATGCGAAATCAATACATTCAATCCTTCATTTGCAAATCTTCCATCAGTAGTCCTTTTAATTTTCAATTCAGTTCATTTGAATAACTTGTAAATATTTATCAATCCTTTCTATTTAGAATTCTGGAGATTGTTGAATTTTTATCGAGATCTTGAAATAATCAATGTTAGATCACCACTGAAAACCTGGAAGCATTGAACGAGCGTTTCTTCCTGCTATGAGACTTGTCAACAGTGAGCACTCAGTATCCCATATGCTGGACTTAAACCCAGGAACTTCGATCTCGCCCGTGAGTGCTCAACTTCTAGACCACTGACCCGGGATCCGGCAGTGGGAATTTTCGAAGTAAGACACTAACACAGTCATGCCCCAGCTAACTGGTCTACAGGTTAATCGTTTGCCAGCGAGATCGAAGTTCCTGGGTCCAAGTTTCGCGTGCGAGATGGTGAACGAGAACTGCTGAGGAATCCCATACTAGATTGAAACGCTGTTCATTTCTTTCGGATTTACAACGGTGGTCTAACATTGATCTTTTTATTATCTCAACAAAACATTCTATCAATGTCGTCGTTTGGCATAGACTGAAATTGAGTATTAGTCATCACAGATACTTTACACTGTTATTCATCACTCTTGATTTATTTAAGCAGGTGACTTGAGTTCACGTACATGGAGCTTGTATATCCGTATCAGAATTGAATACTGCTGTAAGGACGGCCCGTCGGTAGACTCTAGGAAGCCTTAAGAAGCCCAGGAAGAGCCACAGACATTCCATCCAATCACTGCTAGGGGAATGTTCTAGAATGTCGACGTGTAGCTTCCCCATTGGATGGATTAGCATGACCCCTATGTGCCTATTGGTTGACCTAAATGATGATTTACATTCAGCCAAAAAACCATAAATACACGAGATTTCTGTGCCATATTTTGACTCTGATTTGGGGAATAAACTTCCTACTTACCAGTCTTTGTCTCCTCTCTTTTGCGACGTTGCGGGTTCTATCGTTCAAGTAGTCGAGTAGTTCGCGGCATATTAAGAATCAAGGCTCTAGATATAACAACTGCACAAAATAATAAAAGCTATGCACATCAAATGTTTGATTTTCATTTAATAAATGATCATCTTTCATGCAAGATTAGCTTATGAATAGCCGCTTCTCTTAAAAGTACTTGTCGTAATAACGTAAACATATATATGTACATATATATGTACACACAAATAGATGAACTCCTCAAGTGATTCAATGTTCTAAATGATTTTGTATACTTAACTTTCATTCTATAACTTTTCTATCTACAAAGTCGACGCTTAAAAATATCCCATTAGGTTTGAAATTACTTAGAAAACCAACTATGTAACCGGATTTTCATTTCATTAATTATTTAAACAATGTCGTCATTCTTCTTTTATTATACAAAGAATTTTAAAAGTATATCTAAATAATCTTCATAAACAAAATAAAATATCATTTTTAAACATTGAACAATAAGATGGCTGTTAGAGGTAGTTGACAAAAAACCCTGAACTTAGGTTTAGTGCTACTTAGCACTTGTCAGCAAGGTATACCTGTAATCTTGAGGGAACCGATGCTCTCTGATGGATTCGATCCCATGTCACCCAGCTTCACATTCAGAAACATTACCATTGAGCTACCCGGGCCGCGACTGACCTCCTGTAGAACTGAGATGTACTCACAATTGATTGATTACTAAGCGGTGGTCATTGTCATGTATGTCAGGTCCTTCTTAGTGCACATCAAATCCTATCGACCACGTTGAAAAGTGGCTACTAGTCTAAGTGACTCGACATTGAGTATACTATGTTGATATAAGATGATAGTTGGAGGTGGCACCAAAAAATACCTGACATACATAACATTGATTACCACCTAGTGATCAATCTATGCTCGTCCGATGTTTCAATTTTCAAATTTAATCCTATTTTTGTCACTCATTATCTTTTAAATGAGTATCAATATAGAATTGTTATCTTTTTTTCCCTCCTTTCTTCAACATCACTTAAGGATGAAAAAAAAGATTTTTATCTTTTCAAATAAATATACATTTGTTACAATCGAAATCAAGATGACAGTTATACATTGATTTAAACAAAGTTTCCTCTTAGTAAAAATAATATTTAGATAAAGACTTATTACCATTTATTTCAACCATTAGAGGCTATAATTCATTACAAAGCTCATTAGAAAATGATTTGAATGAAAGGAATAAAATATATTACTTAAATGAAGTAGTTAGTAGTAGTAATAATAGTAGTAGTAGTAGTAGCAGTAGTAGTAGTAGTAGTAGTAGGAGGAGGAGGAGGAGGAGGAGGAAGAGGAGGAGATTATCAGAATAATCTAGATTTTTAAAAGGATTACGATTCACTGAGTTGTTATTTGAAAAAATAAAAAGTTTCATTATAAGAGTTGGAATATACAAGTTTTTAGTAGTAGCATCGTTTCAAATTCTTTAAGATGAATGAGTGTTTGGATAAGGTATAGCCTAACACTAATAGTTTTTCCCTTCTGTTGGTTAACCATGGATATTCTTAACTGAAAAATCTAAAAATGTAATCGCTTAAATTGTATCTAAGACAGATCAATTATTTCAATGATTAATTGTTTTGCACAAGGTATGAGCATTTTAGACAGACATAAAAAAGAGTGAACTAATTCTGTTGCCACCTGGATTAAAATATACTCTTAAAACGTCTAGATACCATATTGAATGATCTTATCTTTGATTATGGAACAATGTGGTTGATTATCAACAATTTTCTGGGTGGATTGTACTAGAGGTCACATTAAAACAATGTCAAACTGTTGACTGAAGCATATTAGTTTTTGTTAATCGTTGTTTATCTATGATTCCTGAAGAACTGATACTACCTGTGAAATATAAACTTTCGTGTTCTGAATTATAAGTCAGGAGGGCTGTTACTCAGCTATTTGGGCTGCAAGGAATCTAGTATCTGGTTTACATCCCAGGTGGCTTTTGTTAAGAACTACTAACTAACATGAGGCTGACGATTATACAGGAATTGTCATGAAGTCACTTTAATCACCTAAAAAGGCGGCCTGCTTAAACATCTGGGCTACCTGTTTCCCGTCATCTATATATTTCAACAAGTTACCTAATATTGTTTGTTTTAATACATCATTATGGCTATTAAGCACACAACCTATTCCGGTGCGTTTCTGAAAACTGTACAACCTTTCGCTGTAAAAGTTACAAAAGGTCTAATCAGAGATGTCGTGTTTGCTGGGAACATGCAGCAAGAAAGAATATACATTATTCATATGTCGATTGACTGAACTGCTGACATCCAACTAGCGATCGCTGAATGTTTATCATCAGGAGCAACGAAGAAATAAGAAACGTAAACATGTTGAAATACTTTATGCTGAGAATTCGATTTTGTACTAAATAATATAATATTGAATAAAGCTAATAATAATAATAATAATAATACCTATCAGGGATCTAATCTAGGACTTCTAGGTTTTGTAGTGAAATTCTAAACAGTGGATCAATAAGCTTTTATCCGATGGTACAATTTTTAATCTCTACTAATTCACCATGTAGTGTAACGATCATCTGACTCCATTATTGACGAGTATTTAACTGCCAGCTTGTTTGAAGTCCTTTAGTCATGACTTTTCACTGGGACTTATAAACATGTGCGTTGACAGCGAGTTACTATACCAAATTGACACCACGAGATGAATATAACGAGATAAATTAGAAAAGTGATCAACATAAGGTAGTTGTAATGATGATAGGAAAAACTGAATACTGGGAATACAGTTCTACAGAGCAGAGTGGAAAGGTATGTATGAAGGGATATTGAAGTTAAAGATTGGAAGGAAGATAAAGAGTGAATACACATGAGCCGTTGTGAACAGTTATGAGTCATGTCACCCAAATTCTGTAACCAGGTAGTCTGTATCTACAAGCATGCTTCAGATCAACAGTCAATGACTTCATGTAATTGTACCACATCTTGATTTGACTGCCTCTAGCTTTCTTTCTACATACTTCCGCACCAGAATACATCACTCGTTGACGTAGGCTGTGGTTAGGTATGCGTAACACATGATCCGACCACTTTAGCTAATGAAATTCCTCTGCCTTATCAATCGATTCCCCACCTTTACCAAGTACCACATAAGTAACCTCAACATTACTCATTCGATCATTCCACAAAATGTGAGCAGTACTTTAAAAACACTTATCATCAAAACCTCTCAGACTATCCGTGTGTGCCATATCCATAGACCATATTTCACAGACATAAAGTATAACAGTGAGAACTACCAATCAGTATACTCGCCTTTTGGTTTGTAGACGGACATCTTGCCTAATTCACAAGTGATCCAGATTGACAAAACCAATTGAGCTTTCTACATCGCTATCAACATTTATTCAGGTTTAGTTCGTTATAGATTAGTCTCAGCCAGGTTAATGTATTAAAAAATAATCTACATTTTATTTTATAAAATTAAATAAGATACAAGATAAATTTAAAATTCATTTAGTATTGTTTGTTTGAAACTTCCCATTGATGTTTAGAACTGCAATTGATCAGTCTCTTGTTGTTATATGTGCATCCTGTGCGGACTGCCTTGATATTGTCTGAAGTCACAAGCTTTATAATCAAAGATGGATAGTGGCTAGCAAAGGAATACAGGAAGTGCGTTTCGTTCCATTTGAGGCTCGTCAGCTGGATGTACCTGCATCTCAAAGTTGATGTTCACTCTGGGACTCGAACCCAGTGCTCTGAACTCTATCACGTTATCCACTCAGCTACTGAGTCCTGATAGCCAATAGTCCCGATAGACAATATCGAGGCGATACGCACAGTATGCACATATGCCAGTAAGAGACTGATCAGTTGCAGTCCTAAACATCAATGGGAAGATTCAAACAAACAATACTAAGTGAATTTAAACTTCACCGTATTGTACAAGCAAGTGGCGATCAGGACTCAGTAGCTGAGTGGATAACACGATGGCGTTTGAAGCGTATGGTACTGGGTTTGAGTCCCAGAGTGAACATCAACTCTGAGATGCAGGTACATCCAGCTGACGAGTCTTAAATAGGACGAAACGCCCGTCCTGGATTCCACTGTTAGCCACTATCCATCTTTGCTTATAAAGATAAATTTTAGTTTAAGAAAATAACATCATCATACTTAAAAATTATTTACTGAAGTATATCGAATTACATTTATCTCTGTTATTTAACTACTTAATGTCAATATTTTAAAAGGTTAAAAGTAAATAATTGAAAATTCAATCAAAAAAACTGTCTCCGTCTATTATCGTTATTCGTGTTGTTGTTGTTGTTATAATTGTAACTTTGAACACTGAAAAATAGTGCTTAATACACTTGGATAAAAACAACGATATACGCCCCCCACACACACATACACACCCACATATTACTGGTAACCGACCTTACAAACCATAATATAACCAAATGTTGTAGTTATTATCAGAAGGGGGTTTTGTGGAGATTTTTGTAATTTTATAAATGTAGTGATTATAGTTGTAATTATTATCTCAACAAAAAAAGAATTTTAAAATTCATTACGCATACATAGGTATGCATACACGCACACATACACACATACACACACACAAAATACACATGACTGTACTTCATTCCCATTTATCACATAGTTTGTTTTGTGTTATGTTTTTCTTCGATATTAAGGAGCAAAAGTAGAAAAAAAATCCATTTGAATTCCCCAGTTTTTCAAAAAAATTTAAAAAAATGAACGAAATTTACAGAAGACGTAAAAAAAAACAAGCAAACCCAAGAAGAATAATCATTTAGAAAGAGACGAGTTATGATTAATTGTATGTTTACCATTGACACAATCAGTATTGTTATGTTAAGCTATTCTTCTCCCCCCCTCTCTCTCCTTTCTCCTTTTTTCTTTGCTAACAACTACTAGTTTACTTGAATCATTCAAAATTGTAACTTAAAATCTTTGACAAAAATACACCAACTGTTTATGAACTAATCATTTATTATCACTTCATTAGATAAGGAAAGTTTTATTCATTTTGTGACTGACTTTTTATTTTTTTAAAGAAAAACATGTATGAAAGAAGAATAAGTTGTTGTGTGTTTTTTTTTCTTTTTTTTTCACAAAAAAAATTAAAAAACAAAACAGATAATGTGGTCAACTGTTTCCATTATGAATATTCCTTCATTCATACAGTCAGTCAGTCAATCACTTATTCATGTTTTCCTTTTTTTTTTAAGAAAGGAACATTTGTTTTTAGTTAAAACTATGACTCGATTTTAGATGACCTCTTATTTTCCTTGTCTTCTTGAGGTTTTTCCATTCGTTTATTCAATTGAATAGTAGTAATGGTAGATGTTTGTTTTTTCTTTCTAAATATGGTTTATGAATAATCTATTTTAAATATACATGTTTCTATCTTAATACATATATATTGAATTTATTCTATCATTGTCTGTATATGTATATATATGTAGGGTATATCTAAGTATATTTCAGTAGCGAATTATGTATACATCAGTTAAAAATGAAAATCAGAAAGGGTTTTGTGGAGATTTCAGTATTTTCATAGTTGAAATCATGAGTTAATTGAAAATATTGAAATCTCCACAAAAATTCCTTTCTGATTATAATCATATGCTCACTAGTGACTGGCTCGATGAGGTATTTGCTGGAGTTCTAGTGAGAAGCAGTAACCAGTGGAGTTTAACCAGGTCTGTTGGGAGACATCAACTCACTGAAGACATTAGTGAATAGTTACTCAATCTCGTGGATTGGTTGAAGTCAAACATTAACACCGTCGGATACCAGCTCAGTGATCTAGTGCCTAAGCGCTCTGGCGCGAGACTGGTAGGTCCTGGGTTTGAATCTCGAGAGGCGGGGTGGAGGAGGTGCACTGCTCAGGAGTCCCACAATAGGACGAAACGTCTGTCCAGTGCTTCCAGGTTTACCATGGTGGTTTAGCTTCAATTGACTCATGATTTCAACTATGAAAAAGTGAAAATGTCAAGCAGTCAATATCTTGAATTCAATTTAAAATAGGATAACAAAAAATGTGGATAATAATAATCATAATAATAGAACTGATAATAACTGTTGCATCCATGTCACTTAAAATCTACTTGAAAAAAAACAAAAACGAGGAACCACTACAATATCCATGACTCGAAGTTAGAATACCAAGATGGGTACAAATGAAGATTTATTAAACTCAGAACAAAACAACGACAACAACTGAAGTCGGAAAATCAATCTATCTCTTATATATTGATTTGTGCATTCATTTTCGATTATTACTTAGAATAAAATCATATCGAGAGTTACCAGAAAAATAATGTACTTAGCATAATTTACGATAGTTTAATGCATAGAATATTGTAAATTTCCTTGGTATTGTTTGTTTGAATCTTCTCATTGATGTTTAGAACTGCAATTAATCAGTCTCTTATGAGCATGTATGTATACTGTACAGATTGCCTTGATATTGCCTTAAGTTACAAGTATTATAAACAATTATGGATGATGGCTAGCAGTGGAATCCAAGACATGCGTTTCGTCCTATTTGGGACTCGTCAGTTGCATGTACCACTGCTAACCATCATCCATCTTTGCTTATAAAGAATATTGTATCTTCAATAAACAACGCAATCAAATAAACTAATATTGTACCGAATAAAATAGCGACCTTATCATCGCTTCAGAGACCGAAGCCATATAGATGAGTTCCTCTACCTTATGCATTACGATTTTAGGACCTTTGAACCTCTTTCTAAGCTTGACAAGTTTTTTGACCATGTAAATGAAGTGTATCCACTTTATTTTTCTTGTTTTGTACAACATATTTTTACTCTATACTGACTGTTTACCGATTGGTCTATATTTCTTAAGGTCACTTAAGATTCGTTCAAAGGTCGTCCATAAATTATAGTCCCGTCAATAATTCATTTGCAAAAGATTAATAAATGGTCTCAGACTTGACAGTTCCTTTTTATTTCCACACCAATCATTTTCTGTTCTCATTCTCTTTTCTTCAATCTTCTGGGCTTCCTGTCTTTAGGTATTTCTCTTTCGATCGATGATACATACTACTTATATCTGTCAACATCAGTAGCATACATCACAGAAGTATTAACAACCAATTCGTTTCCATTTATTCGAACAAAAGTTTAATGTTCAATAATATGATTTTTTTTGTTTAAAGCAACCAGTCATATGTTTGTTATCAATACAAATTTAACTGTAAGATGAATTGTAGGGAACAACGGAAATTCAAATTTTTTTTACTAAATTCCTTCAATGGCTTTCTATTTGACTTTTTTTCGTTACGAATAGAAGACAGATAAAATTAGTTGGATTAATAGTTATCTACCGGTTTATTGGATGTTTGAAATGAACGAACTATCAAGCTTTCAATTCAGACTCCTTGTTGAAATGTTGACCCATATTTGTAGATTAAAATGAATATAATAGAGGTGTTATGTGTTCTTTTAGGTAGATGGTTTAGCTGTGAAGTTTTTAGTGTTATTCTTTTTGTTGACAGATTATCAGTATATACACATCATAAATGAAGTTGGTTTTCAAAATTTCTTCACAACTGTATAGTAGCTGACTTTATCGTTCTGGACATAGTCCGTAACTATGTGGTCATTATTTTCATGTTCTTAATTATCGTCTCCTTTGACTTGAACTCTGACCCTGAAGTTGTTAGTCTTTTCTATTGTTAACTGATGGATAGAGTTGATTTCGATATGTCTATTGATCATCGCGTGACTTAGGTGGCAGGCTTCGAAAGATTCTCCAGTTTTCTCTGTGTAACAAGATGTTGACATTTACCCAGACGAACTTATGTCTATATTTGTTCACATACATTTTTTGAGGTCTAGAACAGTGGTCACTCGTTAATCAACAGACAAACTGAAATCGATATAATATACCAATCAGAGGAATAAATAACCACAAGGTCAGATATTAAGCAAGGGGAAAAAAACATACAGAGAACTATTGGATAATTATTAGCAATGCTAGGTCAACAGAACAAGCTACTAATCAGTGGTAGATAAATTCAAATGATTCACTTCTCTTTTAAGGACATACTGGCGATTCTGTTCAGAAACAGAATGATCCCTTTATGAATAAACTATTCAGCTGCCAGAGCACTGCACCTTTAGAGTAACTGATTTAATATAACAGTAAACTTTATTTAATGCTTTTCGGTCAGAAGTGATCGACAGAATGAATGGAACTTAGATTTCGAACTACGTTGCCCCCTCATTAGTATGATGTAATTTTATTCATAATAGAATTGATATTTCCCAGTGAAATTCTAACTGGTGCTACTTTTTCTTACAACGATGTTATTGTTTAAAGCTTGAAATATTTCGTAGAATAAGTGTGCAAAAGTAGTTTAGTATCCTCTCAAACTATTTTAATACTTTGAAAAGTACTTATGTAACTCAATATTTTAGGCGTTAGTCAATCAATTATTCATAACGTAGAATCTATTACATATGTTCATTAGTTTATGTTACTACACTATATTATACGTCTAAAATTCAACTTATTAATTACTCGATTCGAATACTTTACAAATGGTAATTGTACACTTTATGGTGTGGGTTATTTATATACACATAAGTAGTATATAACGATGGTCAGGCAGAGAATGTATTTCAGTAGAAGATCGATAAGGAGAGAACGGGAATGGAACGCAATCGGTGTGAAAATGCATGAACATTAATAATCAGACTGATATTTGCAGAAAGAACGTTCAAGATTGACACAATCGATTGATAGTTTGCAAATTAACTATTAACTGTATGATTATCAGAGCGTAATGCCTAAATACATTTCGTTGTTCCCACTAGTCTTCTTGTTCACTACACCTTCACTAACCAGAAATGTAACAGTTTAACAGTTTAGTTATTAATTGACATATTCTTCTGAACTTCTCAACTAAAAACTTCACCTTAATCCTTTCTATACTAGGAACTTAAAGAGAAAATTTCTTTCTATAGCTTTTAATTACCATTCCAATCATTAAAATGTAATTAATTACAGGAAAATTTCTAATTATCAAGTGTTTCTTTTTCCCATTCCATAAACATAATCACATTGAATGTGTATGTAATGTGTATGAAAATTACAAAGTGCGTTCATTCTACTTTAGGACTAATAATCTATACTGACATTATAATTGGATAATATTGAAACTATTGAATACAAGGTCGTCTTATGAAGTCACAAATCACTAGTGTTTGACTATTGAATTTAGTTGAATTCATTAGTTGATTTAAGCTAGAACACCATCATGAGAAACCTAGAAGCATTAGATGACTGTTTCATCCTAGTATAAGACTCTTCAGCAATGTATATCCACAATTTTGCACAAGGGATTCGAACCAAGGACCTTATGTATCGCGCACCAACGCTTAAACTCTAGAACACTATACAGACATTCAACGATATTAATGTCAAGTGCTTTCAGGTTTTCCATGATGGTCTAGCTTCAATTGACTCATGGTTTCAACTTTGAAAATACTGAAATCTCCACAAAAATCCTCTTCTGATATTAATGTCTAACTTCAACCCATCCAATTATTTACCCATTGTTACCTAGTAAATGAATAGAAATCAAGAATTTTTATGACAGGAAAATATGATTTTTTTATTATTTTTACAAGTGTAGCCAACATACAAATTTGAATATAGATATATACGTATGTAAGAAGGTTGTTTCACCCAAATTTCTTTCTCCAACACACACAGACATACATTACATCACACTTTTGTGAAAAGTTAATAGACAAGCAAGTCAAATGAATAATGAACAAGTTTTATGGAATATGTTTTAAATTTATAAGTAGTATTTATCATTGATTGATCTTAGTTGGGATTGTTGACTATTGAAGATGGATGAAGGAGATAGTTTTGATGTTGAAGTTTTACATTGGTTGATAATCATTGGTAATGTTTATTTTGAAACCAGGGGAGATAAAATGAGTTTATATAGTTTAATTAAGATAGGATTCTTATGGTCATTGGTATCCATGATATGCGTTTCGTTTTGTTCAGGACTCGGTAGCTGGATGTTATCTGGCGAATTCGGCTGATCCACCGACTTCTTATAACGGTAGGATAGGATCTCCATGGAAATGAAATCCAACTAGTAGCTCAATCTTTGGTAACATAGTTAACTGTCGTCAAGTGCCATTAAGAAAATCGTTGTTCCGAATTATCTACAGGGTCAGAAGAGCTAGCTCGAAGAAAGTTTAGATTAGGATTTTGTATGTCAGTTCAAACCTGAACTTCGTGTGTAAAAAAAGCTACGTTTACTCCCTTATTCCACCACAGTCTTTAAAACCATTCTGATACTTCATATCATAAGTACTAGGTATTCTATTATTTATGTGCATAAGGGGTTTGTGAAGATTTTTGGATGTTGTTGACATCACGAACCTACCAGGCATTAAAAAATCATAAAGCATTAGACAGCTGCTTCACCCTAGTAAGTGGCTTCTTACCAGTGAGCTTCCATGGTCTCTGCTAAAGATCGAAACCAAGACGTTCAGGTTTCGAAGTGAGCGGTTAAGTATTCAACTACTGAACTACCACTTTAAGTAAATGTTTATTGTTCTATTTTCTAACACTTCATTATTGTCTCTCTCCTTATTTATCTCTTGTAAATGACAATTCAGTGACTCGGTGGATTATTTGTAAACAACATTTTCTACCCTGTATCACCTCATTACATGAACCTTTTTTTACATTTATTATCACTGATCATGTTTTCAAGCGCAAATTACAAAACTTGAAAGTATAATAATCTTTTTATAATCTATCGACAAATATAAAACTTTATTATTCTTTTTAAAACTGCTCAAATGATCAAAATTAACGTATATCGGAGTTTGTCACTACTTACTTACACCTGTTATCTCTCGTGGAGAAGCATAGGGCGCACACCAGTTTTCTCCATCCAAATCTGTCCTGGGCAATCTTCTCCAGTTCTTTCCAGTTAACATTCATCCTTTTCATATCTGCTTCTACTTACCGGCGTAATGTATTCTTTAGCTTCCTTTCCGGATTCCATGTTAGGGATTACCTCGTAATGCAGTTCAGTAATTTCCTTAATGTATCTCCTATCCAATTCCAACGTCTTTTCATAATTTCTTCTTCAGCTGAAAGCTAGTTTGTTTTCTCTAACAGTAGTCTGTTGCTGATAGTATTCGAAATGTATCGTAGTAACAAATAATTAAGCATACAGTAAGTCAATTGTTACCATTTATTTCGATAGTTATAACCTGTATAATGCATAGAATTATTAATCATATCTGTCTATCACTGTATGTATGTATATGAGTCGATCGATAAGTTATGTTCATGGGTAATCCTTACATGAGTATGTATATATACAGATATACCCATAACCCAAATATGTATTCAAGGTAATTCACATGTAAACTTCATTTAAACAATAATTTCCATTGATCAATACAAGTATACATTCAATGGTCGTATAGATATAGATTATATAACAATTATAGTCGACAAAAATAAACCGTTAACGACAACAATGACCAAAAAAAAAACTAAAAAAAAATATTTTTTTTTAGATTTTGAAAATTATTAAATTATTGAAAGAAATGAAGCAGAAAACATCAATGTTCATCATTTACTCATGTTTATTTCTTTAAATCCATGAATACTGTCTGTTATGTTTCTTTTTTCTGTCACATACAATAGTCTATTGTGTACTTACCTACTTACTTACGCCTGTTACTCCCAATGGAGCATAGGCTGCCGACCAGCATTCTATAACCCATTCTGTCCTAAGCCTTACTTTTTAATTCTATCCAATTGTTATTCATTCTTCTGTCTATTGTATAACTTCATTTAAAAATTAAATTTCTATGTAGTAGTAGTAGTAGTAGTCTAGTGCGTGTTAGTGATTTCGACAGATGTAAGTAGTATGTATTACCAATCGAAAGTAAAATACCTGGAGACAGAAAATTAAGAAAATCGAAGAGAAGAGAATGAGAACGGAGACTGATTGATGTGGAAACTAAGGAACAGTCAAGTTTGAGACAATTGACTGACATTTTGCAAATGAATTATTTACTGTATGATTCTCAGATTTTACTAAGATATTCTGCAATTTTGTATTTAAATGAATTCGATTGTCCCCGCTTGTGTGTTCTCGTTCACTACACCAATCAGAAGCGAGAAGTGTGCTGTTCTGAGAACGCCGTCGCAGATCTGAGTCTGAGATGCTAGTTAGGGTAGTCTGGCATTGGAAGGTGACATCGAATGGAATGTTTCAGCGAGACGGCGTTGGCTGTAGTGGGTGCTGTTGATGCAGAGTTGCAGTGGGATATGTGGCTACTGGGTGAACATCGGATTTAGTTGGCTCAGCAGGTCGCTGGAGCGCAGGTGTTGAACGTCCCGGGTGGACGTCGGATTGTGGTGTCCTGACGGGCTGACGGAGCTATGGAGGTCAGCATGCTGGAGTTTCAACATTCTGGCAGAGAGCGTGGTACAGACCGAAGAGAAGAACAAAGTGGCATGGTGAGCAGAACCACCGAAAGAATGACTGGTTTAAAGGGTAAACGAGTGTGGTATGTGTTAGTGATTTCGACAGATATAAGTAGTATGTATCATCAATCGAAAGTGAAATACGTAGAGGCAGAAGTTTAAGATTGGAGAAAAAAGAACGAGAACGGAGACTGATTGATGTGGAAACTAAGGAACAGTCACGTTTGAGACAATTGAATGACATTTTGCAAATAAATTGTTCATTGTATGATTGTCAGATTTTACTGAGATATTCTTTAGTGTTGTGTTCAAATACTTTCGACTGTCCCTACTGATGTTTTTGTTCACTACAGTAGTAGTAGTGGTAGTGTAGTGAACAGAACACTTGTGGGGACAATCGAATGTATTTTAGCACTACACTACAGAATATCTCATTCAAATATGAGAACAATATAGTGAACAGTTAATTTGCAAAATAACAATCAATTGTCTCAATTTGACTGTTTCTTCTGCAAATATCCGTTCATAGTCTCCCATTATATTTGTTCATTCATTTTAATACCAATTACGTGTCGTTCCCGTTCTCTCCTTATCGATCTTCTACTGAAATATATTCAATGTCCGACCATCACCATATACTACTTATGTGGATATCAGTGACCCACACTAAAGTAGTAGTAGGTAGTAGAAACAATAATTTAATTATATGAGCATAGTAAAACAACAATATTCAATGTTCAATATTCAATAATTCAAAAGTCTACAGACTAGTCTATTGGGTTTTCCTTTAATTTCTTTAAAACACAAAGAATTTTACCAAATATGGAAATAACTTGTATAAAACTTACCATTATGTCCATTTATACAATAATATTACTATTTAGAAAGGAAACAATCTTTACTAATGGATCTGTAATCAACAGTTAGATCCATGCCGCATATTTCGTACTAGCTGATTCCCAGTGTTTATGTTTACACTAGGACTAAAGCCCAGTATCATTTGCTTGAAATACTCATCTTTAGAGACAATGTGAGAATCCACCACAGGTTGA
>NW_017386051.1:219944-279411 GCF_000237925.1 Schistosoma mansoni
GAGTAATCAAAAATCTCTTCATATTTTTACTTCACTTTCAAAAATAATAACAAAACAGGTATTCATCTGCCTTATCATTTGATAAACCCCAGAAGAAACAAACTATGAACCGCACAAAACCGTCTGATTTGGCCAAACGTAATATGCTTGCAGAATATGGTTTATGACTTAATCTCTGCCTTACCTACTTATTGTTAACTGTATTATGTATCCTACTGTAATGTGCAGCTGTTACATTTAACTATTGATAATATACAATAGAAGTCTTTCTAATCTTTCCCTACCTTACTCATGTGGCTTTCCTCTTAATAAGCTGTCATAGAATTCATCTAACCGAAATAATCTACTTTGTATCGTTAATGGTTATTATTGTTAATATACTTTATTATTAACCCTTTCTACCATTGACTAATGTAGTCGAAATTTGAATAGGAAATATTAAAAAAGCTGTAATATGATCGATTTTCAGTTCCATAGTTTCTGATTAGTTGATATTTCACTGTATTAAAAAAACGTTTTCCAATACTGAGTTACCTTAGTGATTTCGCTTCCAAATATGATATCAAACAACACTAGTTCTATGGTTACAAGATGAATTTGATCTTGGAAGTGATATAATGGGATGAGTAAATGTTATGCTTGACGCTTATTACGATTTCTCCTTACTCGGTGAACGGAACGAAGGTCAGTGACACAGTGATACGATAGGCCATTCTAATCCGTTGTCTCAGGCTCCGCTAACTAGAGTGAGAAGTCCAAGACGAAGTAGGGGAAAATATATTCCGTAAGCAGCCGGAAGCACAAGCAATCCCAATGAGAAGAAATCAAACATATATATACAGCATAAAATTGTCTTTGGGAAAGCATCACAAAATAGCACGCTAAAAAGATACAATGGACTAATAGTGTTTAAGATATTTTCAAGTGGGAAATACCACTCGATGGTGAAAGGAGCGCTTTTGGCGCGAAAACAAAGAAATTCAAATTTTCAAAATAAAATTACGAAAATAAGTCATTTACCAAGTGAGTTCTGGGGATGTAAAATCCCCAAGAGTAGTGTGGAAGTATAAATCGTGGAATCGTGGAACAGACGCTTGTATTGTTGTCCTTTGTATTCTTATGTTTCTGAGCATTCGTCAAACGCATTTATTGTGCTCATGTATCTTATCGTTCTAGATTTATTGTTCATTAATAAATTTCCGATTACTTTGGTTTTGCATTACTAATAAACAAATTATACACACATGATAATTCTCTAATCGTGTTGCTGTATGTTCAGATAATTATTTAGGGATATGGTGAGTTTTGAGTCACAAATGAATTGAGTACAATAGGAAATTGATCTACCTTCCACCTTCGTCCACTGGTTGGTCAAAGAGTTAGAAAGCACTCGAGAATCAATAAACATTTAGGTTCTAGCTATTGTTCAGCGACTAGTGTTAAGTGGTAGATAGAATCGCGGATTCACACTGCTGAGGAGTCTCATACTAGGGCGAAACGGTCGTTCAGTGCTTTCAGGTTTTCCATGATGATCTAAATTTAATTGACTCATGAATTCGACTAATATTTTTTTACTGTAGACTACAAGTGAACTTTATTCATACAAACTACTGTATTTTATTTAAGTAACTGATAAGATAAATAAAAAATAATGGTTGGTAAAATAAAATAATGTATTTGTAATATCCTAATGAGTAGAAAACTAGAGTTTCTTACGTTCCCTGGCTTAGTGTAAGCCACTTCTTTCGATAATAAAGTTCAAATTGTACATCTTAATGGATGTATCAAACTATGATTGGATACTAAAAAAATAACCCTTAATTTGTTTTTTCTGTCTACAATGCTAATAAAGTGTCTATGAAACTTTGCACAGTCATTAGGTCACTAAATTATTTAAATCGATGACTCATATGATCAAACATGTTAGCTATTAGACTGCGGAGCATTAGAATTGATAAAATTCAAAGGATGTACTTACTTTGCGACTTCTTTGAATCATTGTTGGGTAAGAAATTCATTGGCATTTGATTGTTAGTGTATGAACGGTTAGCTATAAAGATAACAATTGAGGAGTTAGAAGAGTGATGAAAGATGGATTTTAGTGTGTATTATTCTCATTACGCTATCGCAATTTATCAAACGGACTCATTGCTTTAAATTTTACAAAAAAAACATTAATCTTATATTCTTTAGTGATATATGAAATAATGTATTTGATCTAAACCGGCTTAGTCTCATAAACTCTCATTCTATGTCTAGATTGCTTAAATAGTTTGTGAGTTGGTAACAACAAACCTCCTATTAGCTGATAATTGCTATGAATTTTAAATATTAGACCTGATTCAATCGGTCTTCATGTCTATGATTCGAATAATGTAAAACTTTTATTCGAACTAATGGATAGCCATCTTATGATGTTTTAGCCTTTATCAAAAGCAAACATGCTAAAAAACACTGTCAACATATTTTTTTAATTCTTGTTACATACACACACATATAAGTGGATAAATAACTGTCGTTTAACGTCATTTTACTTTATACATTTGTTATCATTAACGGTCAGCGAAATTTCGTTAATCAAACTTTAACTACTAGCTTATAATAAGTAGTTAAATATGTATAATGCAATATTACTCCTTGGGGGCATCGATAGTAGGTATTAAACTAAGCCACCAGTAAGTTTGAGGTGAGAACCATCTAACTACACGAAATCAAAAAACCATCAAACGTTATGTGACATTAAAAATAATGTAAGTTTCATTTTAGTTTAGATATTTAAAAATCGATAATTACATCAGACAAATTTTTACCGTGAAACAATATAGTTCCAGTTACAATTTTTGGCTGAAATTTCTTTCAATACCTGTGCAATCTTGGATTTAATTAATAAAAACAATTATAAGCAATAAAATCAATTCATTTTAAATCCTAACATATTTTTTTGGTTAAAACTTTCGTGTCACTTCCCTTTCTAATGAAATGGGGTTACTAGTCCAACTATTAATCCCCTCTTTAACTCGAGTTTAAGATAAGTAATAAAAGAAGAGGGGTTAGAAGCGAGGTTAAGTCCTACTTATTGACCTGAACTGAAGTACACAAAGGTTTCATAGTTTTGTTATTTAAACACAAAATTTTATCACAAAATATCAGTTTATTGCTACATATTTCTTGAACGAAAATGGGAAATTCCATTTGATTTCATATTTTGTAAAAGAACTCAGTATCAAAGAATTTTATACTTCAACGTTTTACTATTGAACACTTTGAAAGTAGGTAGAAATTGGCGTCAAATTCCAGTTTCAAAACGGCTTCAAATGTAAACTTAAGTTATTAAAGTATTGTTTTGAACGGGGTTAGTTTTAAAATGACGTATTCTATAGATATCAGATCAAAAACTTTCAATTAGTTAGATCAAAACACTGAGCCCAATCATCGGTTTCTTATTACACATTAGTAAACTTGTATGTAGTTTTTTTGTTATTGAGATGACATTATTCTCTGACTTAACCCATAAACAAATTACCAAGATGATTTAATTTAACCATGACTAGAGTACGTAATTTTTACCCAGAATTTTACTTAATATATTACTTACTTACTTACGCCTGTTACCCCTTGTAGAGGAGCATAGGTCGCCCACCAGCATTTTCCATCGGACTTTGTCCCGAAAAATCCTTTACAGTTGCTATTTATCCTTTTGACATCTACTTCCGATTCTCTGAGCAGTGTGTTCTTCTCTAAATGATGAACGAAACAATAATACTTAAAATGAGAGCAACCAGATTACAAAACGACCTGAACAGTTGTTTTATCTCTATGTTAGTATCCAACACTCGGTATTTCCCATTTCAGTCCATTTTATAATGGAAAAAAAGACATCATCATAATTCATAATTGTATTACTGTCTCACTGTAAATATAGTTGTATTCTACTATCCATAACCTCCCTTTATTTTACTCATTCGTAAGCTAATCTTTAGTACACATACGATAAATGTTTGATTATGACATTAGTTTAATGCACAGTTGAATTTTGTCATGAATTGACAAGGATTAACATCCTTGTTAACTTTTTTATTATTTTAAACTGAAATGATGGTGGCTAGCAGTGTAATCCATAACGCACGTTTTTGGTCCAATTTTGGACTCGTCAGTTAGATGTGCCTGTATCTCAGCTTATAATGCTTATACCTTAAGGCAATATCGAGGCAATCCGTACACGATGCACATATGCTAATAAGAGACTGATCAATTGCAGTCTTAAACATCATTGGATAGGTTCAAATGAACAATACCAAGTAAATTTAAACTTTACTCCACTCCACCTCTTCCCATTTTGTTCGATTCCCGGAGTGAGAATCAGTTCTGGAATGCAGGTATACCCAACTGATGAATCTCGAATAAGACAAAACGCGCGTCCTGAATTCCACTGGTAATCACGATCCATCTTTGCTTATTATGCTTGACCTCTAACACTTTGATATTGTTACCAACAATGTAACTAATACATTATATTTCTTATACAAGGCAAAAATGTGTTAGGTTAATATTTATAGGGATTGGTTTTTTCCTGTTGTTGGTACTCAGTATTGTATATAAAAAGTTCAAAAAAACCGTATTAACTGAATTATTAAGTTCTTTTAATTTAACTCATTCTCCAGATATTTGGATACAATACAAGTAATAAGTATCAAGGCTAATTTGTTTACTAGGTTGACCAAACCAATGTAGATGGTCAGTATAGGGCTGTGGATATTGTTGAATTTCATTGAAATTATGAACTGATCAATGAAAGACAATTTTCCGTAACCTGAGAACACTGGACGATCTTTTATGCTTAGCATGAGATTCCTCAGAAACGCGCCTCCACGAAACCACATGGGAATCGAAACAAAGACCCTCAGTCTCGTACTCGGGCACTTGACTTATAGACCATTGAGTTGGCAGCCAACAGTGTTATTATCTAGTCTCAACCAATCCAGAATATTTTCACAGCCATCTCTCGTTGTCTTCAGGAGTAACTTCCTCACATCTGTTCACTGCTTCCAAGTTTTCAGTTATGTGTCGTGGCTAGAACCTAAGAAATAATGAAAGTTGAACGTTTTAATCAATAAGCCACTGCTTCATGTTGTATTAACTACTTGGCCGAATATTAGTTCAGTTACTCCAACACAATGACTAGTACTAGTATCTATGAGGAAAACTTCATAAGGCATCGGCGTTCAAATATGAAAATCAAAAACAAATCTACACTTTTAACTAATAAGTTAACAATAAGAGAAGATTTTCATTCTAAATTTCACTATTTGCTACTACCTAGAAAAAAAACTATACATTTATTCATATCTTTTCATTGCATCAATGTCTAGACAACTGTGATTCTATTTTTATACACTTGTTCTCACCGAAACATTCACCGAATGAAAATATTAGTACTAAAACAAACTATGATTATTTGAATGAATATACAACAATCATTATCATTTAAACATTAACGTCTTTGGATGCCGGTTGGCTCATTAGCCTAGAGGTTCCTAAGGTCAAATCCCACCAGCAGGATCGTAGATGCACACTACTGAGGAATCCCATACTAGGACGAAACGGCTATCCAGTACTTCCAGATTTTCCATGGTGGTCTAGCTTCGATCGACTCATGGATTCAACTTTTAAAAAAATAATTGCAAATATTATTATTAATACGATATTTGATTATAATCACAAGATAAGATTCCTATTCAATTCACTTTTATTAATAGCTATTTCAATTAAGTCACATTATCCTTTTAAGGGAAACTGTTAACATTATTCATTAATTGCATGTATGAAAAAAAAGTATCAATGGTTGGCGCCTTATTCGGTGAACAGGGTACCGAAACAATTGAACTATATATGAATTTGAGTTACTATGTGGGTATATATATATGAATAAAAATCGATTAATTGTCACACCTTTTAAAAGTTTGGTTTAAAAATGGTAATGTCTACCTAAAAATTCACATATATACAAAGTGAATGATTTACTGTTAACTTGAATGGAACTTCATTTAAAAGAATAGTTAACTGGGAAGAAGGAGGATGAGACACATACATGATGGTCTAGCTTACATCGACTCATGAAATCAACTATTTAAATTACTACAATTTCCACAAACCCCATTCTGATAGCAATCATCATGTGCTCACTAGTGAATCGATTCAAGATGAATTTCCTGGAGTTCTAGTGAGAAGCTGTAATCGATGGAGTACAAACAATGTAGGGTAGAGATAGGTATCTACATCAGATAAAGGATCAATGGTTGTACAACCGTTCAGGGATCGATGGAAGTTAGACATGAGCACCGTTGAATGCCAGCCTGTTCATTGGACTAGAGATTAAGTGTTCGAATGCGAGGCCAAAGGTCCTGGGTCCAAGTCGTTTAGATATGAGATCGTGGATGGCATTGGTAAAGTGTCCCATACAAAGGCAAAACGGTTATCCAATGCTTTAAGATTTTCAATGGTGTTCTAACTTCAATCGACTCATGAACTCAACTATTAAAATTACTACAATTTCCACAAGCCCCATTCTAATAACAAATAATGTTATCTGATGGAATCATTTTACATTTAGGATAGAAAAAGTTTCTCAGTAGTTGTAAGCTACATGTTTCAATTATGTATATTTTAACTAGTTAGATAAATGTATAATGTTAAACATGTATACACTTATTTACCTCTATGAACATACCTCATTTGATACATGGTTTTCCGTATTGAGTAATGGTTTAATAGTGTTAACTAGTTTTTACATCTATTAATTAAATTTAGTTAACAGTGCCATATCTTCATCCACATAACTTGACACATACTCAGAGTATGCATTGACTTGATCTGGGTCAATAAAAATAATCTTCAGTTTACTGTAAATACCTTGCATAATTGTTACTGAAACTATACAGATATAGTAATTTTAATAGTTGAGATCATGAATCAATTGAAGCTAGACCACGATGGAAAACCTGGAAGCACTGACTGGCCGTTTCGTCCCGTTGTAGGACTCCTCAGTGGCAATGTTCATCCACGATCCCACCTTGCGAGACTCAAACCCAAGACCTATCAGGCTTGCGCCAGAGCACTTAACCACTAGACCACTGAACCGGCATCCAACGCTGTTAATGTCTAACTTCAACCAATCCACGAAATTGAGCGGCACATGCAGATACAGTCATTCCTAACTTGATTGTGTTTTTCTTTCAGATTGAGTAACATTGTCTAAAATCCAGATTAGTTTATCCTTAACTTTTTTTTCATTGTTTAGTATATATGTGGCTTCTAACAATTTCAGTCATATTTCCGTTTATTTAATGATTTTCATCAACAACAAAAAATTTCATTTCTGTCTATACGAGTTACATCCAACTATCTATTATAGTAGTTCAATTCGAACTTCAGGGAGGTGAACTACAAACATCATAAATGTTAAGGCTTGTAAATGATTTTTTTCTGTGAAAATTACACACTAAGATGTATCACTAAAGAAAAAAATTTACAAAAGTTCTAGTGACAATACATTTACATAACATTGTAATGATTTTGAATTACCCCTATGGGTGAAATTCTCTTAAATTATGTTGAGATTAATATTCCCCCCTTAGACGTTAGTCTCTTATTAGAATATGGGTATACTGTACGGATTGTCTCAATACTGCCTTAAGTTACAAGCAATGTAATCAATTATGGATAGTTGCTAGCAGTGGAATACAGGACGCGCGTTTTGTCCTATTTCGGACTCGTCAGTTGTATGTACCTGCATCTCAGAGTTGATGTTCACTCTGGGACTCGAATCCAGTGCTTTGAACGCTATCACGTTATCCACTCAGCTACTGAGTCCTGATAGCCAATAGTCAATATCGAGGCAATACTCACAGTATGCACATATGGTCAATAAGAGACTGATCAGTTGCAGTCCTAAACATCAATGGGAAGATTCAAACAAACAATACTAAGTGAATTTAAACTTCACCCATTGCACAAGCAAGTGGCTATTAGGACTCAGTAGCTGAGTGAATAATGCGATGGCGTTTGAAGTGTATGGTACTGGGTTCGAGTCTCAGAGTGAACATCAACTCTGAGATGCCAGGTACATCCAGCCGACGAGTCCCAAAAGATATCTGTCTACATATATCTTTTGTAAATACACCATTGTAGCACATCTCAACTTGCTGTGTGAAAAAAAAGTCATCTGAAATAAAAGTTAAGAGTTGATATGAAATCCTCAGTTGAAATTATGCTTTTCTACACAATAACATTCAATTATCAAGGTGAAAGGATACAAGCTAGATATTGGATACATATTGAACATTGAGCAGTGTATATACTCTACAAATTTATAAACATTTATCCTCATCAATTAAGCATAATTCAAATTACCTAATCAAAATTAATAATATCAATAATTCGTATATGTGCTAATGTATTATGTGTGTGTGTATGAATGGATGATGTTCATTTTGATTGGTCAGTTTGATTTTTATCTAATATATATCGGGATCGTGGATGAGTACTGCTGAGGAGTCTCACACTAGGACGAAACGACCGGCAAGTGCTTCCAGGTTATCCATTGTGGTCTTGCTTCAATTGACTAATGATCTGAACTATTAAATAAATAAATATATTTCACCATACAATCAATATATTTATAACTTGTTACAGATTTTAATACGTCTTTACTAAAAATTATACTTAATCTCTGTATAAGTTAATATGATGTTTCTATAAGATATTTAAATATCCAGATATATTATGTGAATATTTCGTTCTAATAGTTGAATTCATGAGTCGAATAAAATTAGAACACCATAGAAAATCTGAAAACATTGGATGACCGTTTTGTTCTAGTATGGGACTCTTCACCAGTGCCATCCACGATCTCACATCTAAACGACTTGAACCCAGAACCTTAGGTTTCACATGCGAACACTTAATCTCTAGACCAATGAGCAAGCTGGCATTCAACGGTGCTCATGTCTAACTTCCATCGATCCCTGAACGGTTGTACAACCATTCATCCCTTACCTGATGTAGATACCTATCTCTACCCTACATTGTTTGTACTCCGTCGATCACAGCTTCTCACTAGAACTCCAGGAAATTCATCTTGAATCCAGTCTCTAGTGAGAACATAAATTCAATTACTAAAATTACTGTTATCTCCACAAATCCCTATTCTTACCATAATATAATTTTCTGACAGAATAAAAAAGTTCTAATCATAAAAAGTGCTAGATAGTGTATTACAGCCAAGATATATTGGCATTATCAATTCGAGATATTCATAATTATAGTTACCTTTTTTCCTTATTCGTTTAGTATACCTGTTGAAAGTTTACCCAGATATTTGTGTTGTTGGCGGATTTTTTTTCTCCGCTTGTTACCTGACATGTTCAGTACTTCCACTTACACACACACACATACACACCCTCATACAACCAAACAAATCAATAATAACCTTAGTTCTAAATGTTATCAAATAATGAATGTGTAAATATAAAGATGAATTCGGAAAATAATTAATTGACCATGATGTTGATGATTAGAATTCGGTGCTTCGAAAAAAAGGCAAGTCAAAAATCATTAGTCAAATTTTTTTCTAGAAACACTACGTCGGCATAGTAACAAAAAAAATCAACGGTACTACCTATTGTAAGCAAAGATAGATAGTGGCTAGCAGGGGAATCCAGGACGCGCGTTTCGTCCTATTTCGGACTCGTCAGCTGGATGTACCTGTATCTATTTTTTTAATAAAGTCGAATATGAAAATAATCTTAACATCTTCATATATATACACATATCATAGGCATATGTTGATAGGACGAACAATTATACGGCATTACAGAATCTTTGCATATGTATATATATATATGTATATATATATATATATACAAACACATAGACATAATATTCACATACATATGTACACATATAGGGTGGATTAGATCAAAAGATAGGGAAAGATAAAAAAAGAAAATATGGTACTTCACTTTATGAACTACACAATTTTGACTACATTCATCCATCTGTAGGGTTTGTATAAGTACTTATGTGAGAACTATGATTAGTTTTTTTATTATAACCAAATGTATTGTAGCGTTAATATCAACTAAGTAAAAATCAGCATTGAAATGATATAAAAGATAATTTTTCTTTATTTAGATACAATATATTTGTATGTTGTCAATGGTGCTAGTAATGATAATATTAGAGTTTTCTCGAATTGTTTTGTTTTGCTCTAGATTGAAAGAGATGTAAACATATACGCATACATATAATGATTTGTTTCATTAAATAAATCTCACGAGGCGTGATCATGGATGCGCACTGCTGAGGAGTCCCACAATAGGATTAAACGGCCGTCAATGCTTCCAGGTTTTCAATGGCGGTCTAGCTTCAGGGTAGTAAACGAAATAGCCAAAACTGAAGCGTTAGGGCTTAAAGAACGCTTAAAATTCAATGTCTCGTATGGTAATACAATTACAATACCACCAAGATCATTTTTAACATTTTTTGCGAAATTTTCATTTTCAGGGGCAGTGTCCCTGTACATGCATATATTATTTATTTATTTATTTGAACACATAAATATTGGTACAAAGGGGCACCAAATTTATAGGCGCCACAAAAATCTCACTTGATGTGTGTGAGGGCTGTGATACTGCCCAGGTGCCCAAACTGAAGCAGGTGGTTTCCTTAGGAGGTCACACTCGGAGCCTTTGACCTAAAGGTCTGGTCCACAAGGTAATGGAACATCATGAGTAGATGCAGTCTCATGGTAGCTGGTGACCAACGATTGATACGATTCATACGCCATTTGTTCTCTCAGGATACTGGAGCACCATGTGCGCCCATTTGTTTGGAATCAGGGTTTTTCCAACTCCCCTAGGTGGACTCACTGTGTCCACCCACCCGGTTAAACACCGGAAATTTCCCTTTTTCGTCCTCTCAATTTCGTAAAGAACAGTAGTGCCACGAGAAGGCAGTGAGTAGGACTTCCCTGGCAGACGCTATATACGCGTGGCATTTCGAGAGGGAGTGCGGGCTCTCCCCACTCTCAGTCGTACCAGGGCATTTGAGGGCTTCATGCATATACATACATATTACCATATACACATAAACAGGATGATCATAACTATCACTCTGCTTATTATTTATTTATTTTAATAAAATTAACATTTTCAAATCACTCTATAATTGTTTCCAAATAGAAACCTGTTTCATTGTTTTCTATAATTATGATCTTGGTTGAAGTAGAAAAAGACTTACATAGAAAATGATTTAATTATCTATTTATATAGGCTCCATATCATAAATAAATTGAAGGGGATACTTCAAAACAACAATGAATATATGTATATACATGCATGTGTGTGTGTGTATGATTCCATTTCCTTTTTTTATCCACATAGTACTTCATGAAACAATTAACACCAACCTTTTTTAATAACAAATCAATATTGATTCGAATTAAGTTTTGTATTTTATTTCCCTGTTTTTTTTTGGGGGGGGGTATATATTCATTCATCTTTCAAAGATCTTTCTATCTGTTCACTATTTATTACATCATATACTCGCTTGGATACACATAGGCGTTATGACAAAACTGTTAACGAAATCATGCAGAAATGAAACGTGATCAAGTTAATAAATACTTGTTTACATTTAAATTATGAATATTAATGTTGTTGTTATTATTATTTACCATTATTTGTAAGTTAGTAACTAGGTATATTTACTTCAATTGAATATGGAACATGATGAAATTTAAGCAGGAATTCGGGTGATTATACCTTGAGAAAAGCGTTAACGATATGTATATATATCGTTTGTAAAGGTATTCACAAAGTTATAAGACGAAGATGTAACTTATAAAGTTTGAACCAAGTTGTGGTATCACAACATGAAGTCATTGATCGTTGGAGTGACCCGTGTAGTTGGATAAAACCTAGCTGATTGGGTTTTGTATAATTATGTAGATAAATGACTAAAGACACAATGTGTGGCATGGCTCAGTAACGGTTTACATTGCACGGATGATTTTATTGTTTATCTTCCCTTAGATCATGAATTTTGAAATTGTTTTAGAATTTTCATAGTTGAAAGCGTGGGTCAATTGAAGCTAGACCACCATGGAAAACCTGGAAGCACTGCTTGACGGCCGTTTCGTCCTATTATGGGACTCCCGCACTCGCGAGATTCGAATTTTTAATTCATCAGCTTATTTTTTCTTTTCTATCACCAATTTTAATGTTACTACTCCTAATACTCTGTTATTTGTCATTTTAATTTCATCTCTCTGTGATGATGTGTGTCAGGTTGAACCAATGTGCTGAGATATCAGTTTCTACATTGTTCATGACTGACTATGAAGTTGGCAATGTGCATTTTCATATACTAACACAAAATCACAGAGGTATGACCTGGATTTTTTTCAGTTTAGTACAGCATGAACGATGAAGAGAAATACTTTTTGAAGTATTCCCAAAGTAGGAGAGTACAAAGTTATACAAACGATATGTTTACGAAACATTTTAAATCGTGAGTGAATATTATAGATGAGATCATGAGACAATAGACTCAGATACCCACCCTCGATCGTGGAAGAAATGGGAGGCGGAGGATCCGTAAGTTAGAGGAATAAAATACGGCCAAGAAGGCACTATAAAAAAAAAAAAAAAAAAAAAAAAAATAAAAACGGGGGGAAATACAACAAAAAGGATTTACCAAAAAAGGAAAAAAAAGGAAACCATTGTTAGGGAAATTTAAAAAAAATGGGCAGGGGTAAAACAACAATGGGCCTCCCCGCTGGTTGCGAGGGTTCCCCAAGGGGGGGAGGGATCAAAATTGGGGCCCCCCGGTGATCTCATCTATAAAATTACAAAAATTCCACAAAACACCCTTGTGATCGTGAGTAAATGTACAGGAAAACTAACTAGTAGTAAACACCTGAACTGTTTCGAGTACATACATTTACTTTTAGTAAATTTTAATGTCTCTTATCATAATCCTTATTTATGATTGAGTAATATAAAATCTATCCATCTTTTTAATACACAATTATAAAGTTTTGTTGATAAACCCACACTTACACAAATGTATAAAGTAGATTAATGATTAAAGAGATATGCTTAACAGCAAATATAATGAGGAAAGTTGTTACCACTGTAGTGAACGAGAACATGGGTGGAGACAACTGAATGTATTTGAGTAGAGAATTACAGAATCTTTTAGTGAAATCTGAGAACCATACAGTTAATCCAATTAGTAGTATTTACTTGGATCTTTCCATTGATATTTAAGACTGCAATCGATCAGTATCATATTAGCATATGTGCATACTGTGCGGATTGCCTGGATATTTTATTAATTCACAAGCATTATAAGCAACGATCGATAGTACCTATCAATGGATTCCAGGATGCGCGTTTCGTCCTATTCGGGACTCATCAGCTGGATGTACTCGCATCTCAGAGTTGATGTTCACTCTGGCACTCGAACCCATTACCGTTCGCTTCAAACTCCATCGCGTTATCTACTCAGTGACTGAGTCCTGACAGCCACTTGCTTGCGCAGTGTGGTGAAGTTTAAGTTCATTTGGTATTGTTTGTTTGAATCTTCTCAATAATGTTTACGACTGCAATTGGTCAGTATCATATTGACATATGTGCATACTGTGCCTACTGTCTCGCTACTGTCATATTTCATAAGCATAATAATCAAAGATAGATGGTGGTCAGAAGTGATATCCAGGGCACGAGTTCAGTCTTATTTTGGACTCATCAGCTGGATGTGTCTGCATCCCACAGTTGATGTTCACTCCAAAAAATGAGATGGCATTTGGAGCGAACAGTACTGGGTTCGAGTCCCAGAATGAACATCAACGAAACGCGAGTCCATGATTCTACTGCTAACCACTATCCAACTTTGCTATTGATACAGTAAATACATCATTTGCAAAATGTCTATCGATTGTCTCAGACACACTATACTACTACTAGTCTCAGATATGCACTTACTTCAAATATATATATATACATAAATCAACCTACATCACTGATTCGTCCATTGGATTAAAGTGAAAAATCAATATGAACTAGAGCAACACAAACAATATACACTCTCATGTGTTTATTATATTACTTTCTATTTCATGAACAAGAATAGAATAGCACCAAAAAAAATGATCCTGTAACTTGATCGTTTTTCTTCAAGTTTAAAAAAAATTTTAAAAAAATTTTTTATTCGTTTCCCTTTTTTTTTTTATTTTTTGTTGGTATGATCAATAATTTCTTTTTAGCTAGTTTTTTTTAATTTTTTTATTTTTACAGATATTTTGTTGCTAGCTAGAATTTTTCTTATATCATTAGTATAAGAATTGAACAATTTAGTTATTTTCCTGTCAAATTCGCAATACAGTGTGAAATTTATCCGTTTAAGTTATTTTACATTATATAATACTTACACTTATGACTAGTTAAGCATAAAGTGAAGTATTAGTAGATTCATTTTTATTAGCCATAGTCAGATAATCAATGAAAATCACGAAGAATTGAACAGCTCTTCCATTATAGTATGAAAATCATTAACAGTTAGCATCTACAACTTCAAAGGGGGACATTTCTAACGTCGATGAATTCGCGATGTCGATCTAATATTATACAATGGCTTTGATAAGTAACTGCCTCGCACTTTTTTAATACGATGTGTTAAGGCTTCTCATCAGAAATTAAGGAATTGTCTCTAGAACTTGGTTACTTATTAATAAACTAACATAATTACTATAGGGAGTTTGTGGAGGCTATTAATCTTTTTCCGCTTGCGTCATGAATTGATTTTAGTCAAACAACCATTGAAACCAAGAAGCATTGTACAGCTTCTGACTCATGATAGCAGAATTCATTAAGGCTAGACATGTAAACTAATGTATTTTAACTCACCGATCTGACAATTAACCGCTCTCTGAGAACCCTCCATCCTTTGGGTTGAATTCTTTGTGAATCGATTGATTCGAACTCTTGAGTAGTCCCATATAAGGACGAAGCAGCTCTCCAGTATTTCCTGGTTTTCAACAATTATTTGATTAAGACCAGGTCGTAATGTGATTTATAGGACTTGGCTACCACCATAAACCCTTATTACAGAGTTGTTTTGTTGATTAATCGTTACTGAGTGATATTACAACATCCATCTGTCCACCTAAGCTAAAAAGTCGAAAATCAAGCCTTGAGATAATTTATATTTTTGTATATGCTTGATGAAGGTTCCCCTAGAAACTGTTTGAATCAATGAAGAAAAGTGATAAACATTGACCACTTTAGTGAATAAGTCATATGTAACTTTCTAAGAATCACAAGTACGTAATAATTAAACTTATTAAAACATTTTTGGGAAAATAAAGAATAGGAAGGAACCAATCAGGGTTCAAACTGCCTCTTGGATTTTTGCTCGAAATTCATTCATTCATATGACTAGACATGATTCTTTCATCGAAGCTGATATCAGTTTGTGATAAAAACCCTAAGTCTAACTCCTTTTCAAAACTCTTAACCCTATCTTGAACCAAGTAAATAGTTGAGATTTCGTTAGATCATTTTTAAAATCCTCTAAGGTCTTCTCTATACTTTAATCCCATTGATAAGTAACTATCAAAGTTTGATAATTATGAACATAGTATACTTTTTAAATCTAAAAGATGCCTTATTTGTATTGGCACAACGTGCAATTCATATGATTTGAATAATAGGTGGTCAATATTCGATTTTTAACGGGATTTTCCATTGTTTAGTGATACTTACTTGAACCAATAACATCTTGCTAGTTATTAGTGAATTAATGAAGATTTATTAAGTTCCTTTTTTCTTTCCTATTACACCCGTATATATGTATATTTTTTTCATATCCGGTTTACATACAAATCATTGAACAATGAACTTGTTTATTTAAACAAACTTTATTATACTACTCATAAAGTATTTAGGAAAAAAAATCTTAAAACAGTAACGTTTTTAATTAAAAATAGATTAAGTAATTATTACTACACATTCAGTGTTATATTAAAATGTTGTTTAAATGACTGTTTACTGATTGAAAAGCAAACTATATCACCCTTCGAAATATTACAATGTACATTAATTTGATCTACGTTGCCTACCTTGTACTTGGATTTGTATAATCATATAGATTAATTTATACAGATGAATGGATATAAAATCAATCAACTGATGATAATAATTATAATATGTAACATAGTTTATGTCAATAATTTATAGTGAATAGTTAATTAGTTTGATAAAGTAGAAATGCCTATTAAAATTTTTTTTCTGAAAATTGTGATAATATTGGAAGTATTTCCCAGGTTATTTATAAATTTAATAGTTGAATTCATGAGTCGATTTCAGCTAGACTACCATTCAAAAGCTTAAGAGCGTCGGACGGTTGTTTCGTCTTAGTATGGGGATCTTCAACAGTGAGCACCCGCAGTGCCGTACTCGGGACTCGAACTCAGTAACTTCGGCCTCACTTAAGAACGCTTAACCTCTAGACCATTGAGATGGCTGGTATCCAACAGTGTTAATGTCTAACTTTAAACAATCCATGAAATCGAGCCACCGTCCACGATTGTCTTCAGTGAGTCACAACAGTGAGCCTCACAACAGACCCGATTGAACTCCACTGGTCACTGCTTCTCACGAGAACTCCGGGAAATATCTATTGAAGCCATACTAGGAGAAAACGGCCGTCCAGTGTTTTTAAGTTTTCCATAATGGTCCTGTCTTAATCGACTCAAGAATCCAACTATTAACTTACTACAATCTTCACAAAACCACCTTTCTAATAAATTCACTTAGTATTGTTTGTTTGAATCTCCCCATTGATGTGTTAGGACTGCAACTGTTCAGTCTCTAATTGGCATATGTGCATACTGTGCGTATTGCCTCGATATAACCTTAATTAACACGATGGCGTTTGAAGCGAGCGTACTGGGTTCGAGTCCCAGAGTGAACATCAACAAGTCTGAGATGCAGGTACATCCAGCTGACGAGTCCCAAATAGGACGAAACGCGCGTCCTGGATTCCACTGCTAGCCACTATCCACCTCTGCTCACCTTTCTAATAATTTATAAATACCTATAACAGAGGTATTTCTTTGATGGGGTCAAATTAGGACGAGAGGTTTTACATGATGAACAATTGTCATCGATCATATTGTAATAAGGCCACCCTAGTCTAAAGGGATTTACATCGTGTTCATTACGATTCGATGTTACCGGATTATAAGTGGTCTCGCGCGCGAGACTGATTAGTCCTGTGTTGGAATCTCGCGAGGCGGGATCGTGGATGCGCATTGCTGCGGAGTCCCACAATGGGACGGAACGGCCCTCCAATGCTCCCAGGTTTTCCATCGTTGTCTATCTTCAATTGATTCATGATCTCAACTATTAAAATTTTTTTGTAATTTCAGAGCTGGTTGTTTTGGTTATGAAGTCATTATTATCGTTCTAGACAACATTATCAATCTAAATGATCGATTAGAATCCTTTCATAATTGATTAACAGCTTATTCTGTCGACCTACAATTTGATTGACTATAATTCATAACCATGTAACCATTGTTTATATGTTTTCACTTCTGACAGGATCACTGACCTTGCAGTTGCTATTTATCTTTTTTATTAATTGATAGATTTAGTTGATTTCGATATGTCTATTGATTGATACTTGATAAGAATGTAGTGGAAAGAATACGTGTCGGGACCATCGAATGTATTTGACACGAAAATTACAGACTATCTCACTAAAATCTGACAACCATACAGTAAACAGTCAATTAGCAAACTATCAATCAATTGCCTCAATCTTGACCATTTCTTTTGTAAATATCAGTCCATAGTCTCCAATTATTATTGTTCATGCATTTTAATGTCAATTGCGTCTCGTTTTCGTCCTTTCTTTATCGATCTTCTACTGAAATACATTTTTCTGCCTGACCATCGGCATATACTAGTTATGTGGATATGAGTAACCCACACCACAAGAGTCTTAGGCCTATACCATCACACTGACTTACTTTGTATTTCCTCTATTCAACAATATTTTGACATTTACCTAATCGAACTAATGTACACAGTTGTTCACATACATTAATATGAGTCAAGTTATGTCGTGCCAATTAATAGTTTATTTGGTTTTAAGTAGATGTAAACAAAGAGAGTAACCACTTTTGTGACAGTTTATGTCAAACATAGCACCACAATTTTACTTCTTTATATCACTAGTGTACATAACATATACACAAATATTGACAGTTCGGTGAAGAAAATTTTCTTCTATACTATGGGGTTTTGCAATCATATTTGTAGTTATTTTACGCATGATATTCTATAACAAAGTTGAAATATCAGGACTCAGTGGCCGAGTGGATAACGCGATGGCGTTTGAAGGGAGGGTACTGGGTTCGAGTCCCGGAGTGAACATCAACTCTGAGATTCAGGTACATGTAGCTGACGAGTCCCAAATGGGACGAAACACGGTTTCTGGATTCCACTGCCAGCCACTATCCATATTTGCTTACCATGCTTGTGAATTAAGGCAATATCGGGGCAATACGCATAGTATGTAAATATGCCAATTAGAGACTGACCAGTTTCAGTCCTAAAAACATCAATGGGGAGATTCAAACAAACAATACTTAGTGAATTTAAAGTTGAAATCTGTTGTTATGGATGCTTACATATAAATATTCAGTGTGTAAACATATGGTCTATAAATATCGAGAAGTCCCTATTAAATTGTTTGTTTCCAAGCTTTTATGAATGTTGGTTACTTTTGATCAGAATTGTAGAGAGCTTCAGTTTGATGAGACTATTGACTTGGACAGCTTTATTATTATAGTCTTTTGTTTATGTTACTGATTAAATATTCATTGTCGTACTTCAATCAAATCTGATCGTTTATGATTTAGATGAAATATAGATCCTACTTCACTTCACTTAATTACGCCTATTACCCATCGTGGAGGAGCATAGGCCGCCCACCAGCATTCTCCATTCAACTCTGTCCTGGGATAGATCCTACTTACTTCCTATATATTCTGTTGACTTAACGGTTTAACAACAACAGTACATCAAAAGTTGGATGTTTATCTTTTATCCATTCATTATGACAGACAGATGAAGGGATTAGAAGAAGAGAAGACAGATGTATCTATTCAAAATATTACTCAATACAAACGTTAATAAAAACTGAAGATAGTGCCAGTATGTAGAGAAATATTGAGTAAAACTGATAAATGTACAGATATACACACGAGGAAATATGAGACATACAAGTGTAGGATTACAAGGACATAGTTGGCTCATACATCGCACATAAAACAGAAAATTTCAGCCTTAAATACCCGAGACAACTACTGAAAACCTGGAAACACTAGACAGCCCTTTCATCCTAATCTAAAGGTTAGACTCTCACTTGTAAGACATGAAGGTCTTCAGTTTGTCACCTGATGCGGTAGTTGAAACACAAATCTGAGTAGTTCCTTACTAGGTCTAAGCAGCTGACCAGTGCCTTCAGGTTTTCAATGATTTTTAATCTTAGGTCAGTCCATAATCTCAATAGCACCCAATGAACTTTACAGATCTCTATGCTAATATCAAACACTGTCTACTTACCAACAGTGGTCTGATTAAGTCGATTTCCAGATATTTTGACGATTTATCCCCTTATTTACAATTCAACCGAAAACGAAGGTCCAATAAAGATTATTCATAATAAACAGAGATGGATAGTGGCTAGCAGTGGTATCCAGGACGCGCGTTTCGTCCTATTTGGGACTCGTCAGATGGATGTACCTGCATCTCAGACTTGTTGATGTTCACTCTGGGACTCGAACCCAATACCCTCGCTTCAAACACCATCGCGTTATCCACTCGGCCACTGAGTCCCGATAACCACTTGCTTGTGCGATGGGATGAAGTTTAAATTCATTTAGTATTGTTTGTTTGAATCTCCCCACTGATGTGTTAGGACTGCAACTGGTCAGTCTTTAATTGGCATATGTGCATACTGTGCGTATTGCCTCGATATTGCCTTAATTCACAAGCATGGTTAGCAGAGATGCTAATAATAATAATAATAAAATAATGATACCAATAATGTGATAGGAGTGATCAGTATGAATATATATCACCCCTATTGTTATCAAATATTGTTTATTTCAACTTTTATTTGTCATTTTGTTTATTTTTTATTTATTTATAGAATAAAAAAAATCCAATCAATAATTTTAAATTATCAAACCATCAACTGAATTGTGAGAAAAAAGAACAAACAAACGATTTCAATTCTGTCTTGATTCAATATTCAATTGGTGTATTGTATTGTATTATATTGACCATTTAACCATTTTTATTTATACTTGGAAATAAAGAAAATAACGAAGAAGAAAACATATGGGAAACCCTTTTAAAAAAAAGGTAAAAAGGAAAGGTATTTTCTTTTCTCTAGATAAAGTTATTGTTTACAATTATGATTTGAACTGCGTAGTTTTTGTTGAGGTATATGGGAAAAACTGATTTTGTTGTTGTTGTTGTTGTTGTTCTAGTATTAGTCGGTGCGCGATGTTATGCTAGAAGAAAATGAAGAAGTGTTTCGATTGATTGATCAGTGAGTAGTAATTGGTGTTATGTTTGTCTAGTCTTTTCTAGTTCTAGTTGAATTCTATCT
Source organism: Schistosoma mansoni (assembly GCF_000237925.1). Taxonomy (NCBI): domain Eukaryota; kingdom Metazoa; phylum Platyhelminthes; class Trematoda; order Strigeidida; family Schistosomatidae; genus Schistosoma; species Schistosoma mansoni. Next base: position 240,699 of record NW_017386051.1, read on the forward strand.
ACCTAGTGATTATGTGGTCACTAGACCAAGTGAGTCAACATTGGATGAATTGTGTTGAAATGTATGGTGATTGAAGGTAGCCAGAAGGAAAACCTACTTAACCCTGGATTCATATTAGTCAACAGTCTTCAGTAAAGATTTGGAGAACTTGATTTTTATCACTGCTAAGAGTGCCAGCCTCAACCTGAACGGTCAAATGGTAACGTCTTAAACTGTGGAAATGCGTGGTTATGGTTTGACTCCACCCGGAAGCATCAGTTCGCTGAAGGTATCAGGTATGCTTTAACGATAGGTACCAATTAACTAGGGATCTAAACCAAGTTAAGTGTATCTGTTGACTATCTTCGATTAGCTAACGCTTAATGATATTCCTTGGTAACATCTACTCTTTTCAACTTGGTAGAACCACACCAGTTATGTTTCTTCAGCCGAGCTTTTTTAAAAATCATTTCTTGTCCGAGACCACTGGTGAAAAAAAAATATTTTCGGTTGCCTGAATTTGTGAATACAAGCATTTAGACTCTGATCAAGTGGTGACCTGAACGTCCTAAGTTTGATTCCTAATATGAATGTGAACAGGCACTACTGAGAGGTTTTATGCTAGACGAAAAAACTCTGAGGACTTTCTAGTTTTCCATAGTTTCTTAACCTGTGTCAATCCATGATGTAAACTTTGACATTCAACAATCTTCATAGGCCTCTTAATTAGTTTTTAGTTTGAATAATGTTTTTTCGATTGCGAGTTGTTTTCCCATAATAAATTGACTGTGGTTTCAAAGAGAAATTGAGTATTTACCTAAAAACAACTTTAAGATTGTTGAATATGTCGTTCTATTCAATTGTATACCAAATACATACAATATGGAGGGTTCATTTTAAATACAAAACGTCTATACCTCTGATAAAACATCATAAGCAGTCATTGATATGTGATGGTTGTTTGAATCTTCCCACTGACGTTGAGGACTTCAATTGATCAGTCTGTGATTGGGATATGTGCACCCCTTAAGAATTGTCTCGATATTCTCATTACGTTTCAAGGATTTCTAAGCAGAGTTGAATGGTTAATAACAGTGGAATCTAGTATGTGCCTCTCGTCCTGTTCGGGACTCATCAGATAGATGTACCTATATCTGATTTTGTTTTCACTCAGTATATATAACTGAAACTACCCAACACATCCTACACTTAACTATTGAGTCCAGATAGCCACTGGCATGTGCTGTGAGGCGAATCTTAAGATTTTTGTATTATTCTAAATCTATCAAGACTGGGTTCGAGCCCTGGCATAAATGACCACTAAGAGGTAATCAATTTTATATTTGTCAGGTTCTAAATGAGGTCAGTGGTGGCCTGAAAAGCTCTATGATAATATCTTAGATTATGAAACCAGATAATTCAAATTCAAACATCACAGTAAGCATTATTGACTTAAAGATCGCAGACACTTTGTGCTGAGAATTACCAAGTAGAATGAAAGCTCTTATAAACATGGTTTAGTGCCATTTGCTTCTAGCTGCATAAATTACTAAAAATCTGAATCTAAATTTTCCTCAAAAGTTTATTTTTGATAATCCATTAGTGAATAATGTAGAATATGATATAAAGCACCTTCGAGTATTGGACATATAACAAATATAGTCATTTAACTGATAGACTACAAGCATTGTTAAACACGACCTGAATTATCAATGATCATTGAACAATGATACACATGTTGCACAAATGTGGTACCTAGTGTCATCATGATGCATACATTATGAAAAATTAGTTCATTTACGTTCACTTGAATCTTCCCACTGATGTTTAAGACTGTAATTAATCAGTATCTTATCGGCATATGTGCATACTGTGCGTACTGCCCCGATATTATCTTAATTCACAAACATAAGCAAAGATGGATGGTGGTTAGCAATGGAATCCAGGATGTGCGTTTCGTTCTATTTTGGACTCGTCAGCTGGACGTGTCTGCACCCCACAGTTGATGTTCACTTCGAACAACGCGATGGTGTTTAAAGCGAAAGTTACTGGATCCGACTCCCGAAGTAAACATAAACTCTGAAGAACAGGTACATCCAGCTGACGAGTCCCAAATAGAACGAAACACGCGTCTTGGATTCCACCTCTAGCCACTATCCATTAGTCCATCAACAGTCTTATGTAGATTATGTTTGTACTGATGAATTCTTTAGTTGTAATCGTTATTATATTCATTTAACATGTAGTGTTAATCGAATTCAATTGACCAAGTTTTCATTATGTAACTACCACTTTTAGCTACTCGATATTGAGTGAACTATGTTTAAATTTTAGACGATTACTGGTAATCGATAGGAATATTTGACATATTACCATTCAAACTACTGAATTTGATCAGGATTAATAAGTAGACATACGTGATATTGATCATTAAAATTTAGTATAAAAAACACCAATGATAATGGGAGCCAATTGATTTCTGAATAGTTAATTAATAAATCTCTGAGTGGTACGCTCAACTTGACTTGAGTACTAATTTCTCTACAAAAACCAATTCCCTCGTTGTCACAAGTATGTTTTATTGACTAGCACAAAATGTAGGTATAATGTTTTTAGCAGTTGACCTCTGCCAATGTATAAAGAGAAATTATCATCAATCACTAAACAATACGTAGATGAGTGAATTGTAATGTTGCTTTTATTATTATAAATTTTGCATCTTTTTCACTGAATTCAGTCTTTTGTTTAAACGATCAAATAATTAGGCAAATTATCCCAAAGTATGCCTCTGTGTAATACATCATTCAATCTAGCTACTAAACAGAAATTTTCAAGATGATGTTTTATACACTTATTGTTATCAAATGTAACAAAGATAATATAATCTCAGGGAACACCAGAAAAACATATCTCCCGAAGTAAAGTTTCATAGGCATTTGTTAATCAGCTGATAGATCTTATGTTTCAACTCTTATGGATCAATTTTTGAAGTACTTCCTAATCCTCAGGATCATATGTAGCATGAAAATGGTAGAAACTTCTGAAAAACATGCTCAAGTGGACGCCAAAAAACGACAACCAACAATTGATCAGTCAAGAAACAAATCATTGTCTATCGCTTTCTAAATGTTTCCATAAAATTCCCAGTCAGTACTGACTGATTGGATTGTTTTTAACAAATTCCCTGCTTCCTAAAACATCAGTGACACTGCCCTATAAAGCTGATAGACATTATCCAACATTTTGATAACAAGTATATGGTAATTTACTGTCATAACTGAATCGGGTTGATCGATATCACGCATTTAAGTCACCATTCAGAATTCTAATTATATATTTCCCTATTTTGCATCTACTATCTCTTCTATAGCCTAGTTTCCTAGACTTGGAAAATTATACGTCTTACCTGCACTGTTAACCATAAGGTGAGGCAAGCTTTACTTCTATCAGCAAGCTATCAGGCTTTTCTTAATCCTTAACTTTCAGTCCAAAGAAGGTCAGCAGTCAACAACAAGTCCATAATATACGGACGAACTAATAAAATTAAGGATAGCAAGTCTTGGATTGTGGAGCGAAATTCATCCATGAATATATTTAAATAGCATTTTAGCATAATACGTGGTGTCAGTTCATAATGGAAGTTCCTGCCTAAATTCCTAACCCTAAATTCTAACTCTGGATCTTAATCTTAATACCTCATACTGATTTGCAACCCTCTTTTGACCCTAATAAGTAGTGGATATTCTCAAGGTCACTTTAGCGTTGCTCATAGGTCATCCACAAATCATCATCTCATCTAACCAGCTTCTACCATATTCAATTCAACTACGATTTAAAACGCATATAAAAATATACTCGAAATCCATGATCCCACTGCTCACTAAATAAAAAACCCTACTTTGAACATGATCAAGACACAGATGATAGAGAGGCAAAACAACCATTACACAATGAATTAGCCATAATTAGAAATTAGTAGAACGTATAGTAACAGTTAATTGGTTCACTAATAGCCTACAATAATGAGTACATAGAAATGCAACAATACCGTTAACCATTAGTCATACAATAAAAATGTAAATAATAATAATACAAAAATAGTTCCAAGATTATCAACATGGTGTTGTTGAGATTGTTGAGTTTTGATTGAGATCATGAATCGATTAATGTTAGACCAATATTGAAAACCTGGAGGTAATGAACGGTCATTTCGTCTCATTATGGGATTCCTCGGAAGTGCGCAGCCACGATCCTACACGTGGAATTCGAACTCAGGATATTCGGCCTCTCTGGCGAAAGAATAACCTCTTGACCACTTCGAGGGAGTCCCATGCTAGGACGAAACGGTCGTCTAGTGTTTCCAGGTCTTCAATGGTGATCTAACATTGAGGGATTCGTTACCTCAATCAAACGTTCCAAAGTTTTCTACTTTTCGAATCCTCATCTTTTAATATAAATTCTTGGTATGGATGCTGTTTTCTGTAAGTGTATGATCCCTATATTTAAAGTGAATACTAATATGGCTGATACCTACCATTATCTTAAAGTTATCTCATGTATCAGGATTTCTATAAAATTTCTATGTCTTGAATTCAATATTTAGTGATGTAGTAAATCCACCGTTCTATTTCATCCTATCTTAAAACAAATCAACTATTCAGTTCTTTCATATATTCGACAGTTCACCTCATCAAGTTAATACACTATGAAAACTAAATTCGAATTTTATAACCTTAACAAATCGTATAATTTACCTACTTATTAGCTGAATATTACCTCCTTATTGAGAAGATATGTCATTCACTGCCTCAGTTATTGTCCAAGTTCGATTCACTTGTAATTGAAGTTTCTCTCTAGATTCAAATTTTCATTGCTTGTTATGTCTAGAGCTTAAGATTCTTGCTATGCCGCGTATTACTAGACTACTTGAATGATCAAACCCACAACGTCGCAAGAGAGAAGACAGAAGACTAGTAATTAGGAATTTTATTCCCAAAACAATGTCAAATGTAGTACAAAAATCTCATGTATTTATAGTTTTTTTGGCTGAAAGTAAATCATCATTTTGGACAGCCAGTAGGCACATAGGGGGTCCCTCTTATTCATCCAATAGGGAAGTTACACGTCGACATTCTAGAATGTTCCCTCAGTGGTGATCGTATGGAATGTCTTCGGCTCTTTCTGGGCTTCTTGAGGCCATCCTTCCATTGCTTTAAGTTGTTCGTTTTGTTTTCTGTCTTACTAATCAATCAACAATTTACTAGGAAATAAAATATCACTTAAACAGATATCATCAATATCATTCTCCCGTTTCCCCCTCCTTCTCCTTCTCACCATCATTATCAAACACTATTCAAAAATGAATCGAACTTTGAAAATAAAAAAATATGGGAAATTAATTAAAAGAGATATTGTTTAAATCCATCTTAGTTACTATGTCTAATGATGAAACAATAACTTGATTTGTTAAAACAATATAACGTTAGAGATAAATAAGTAAACATGTATTATAAAAAAGTTTTGGTTTCGATGAAAATTGGATAATTTCAAGTGTAGAATAGACATTTGTTGTTGTTGTTGACGTTGTTGGTTGTTTCCGTCAATATGAATCCAATGATCAATAATTCTCATTCCATTCAACATATGTTTTCCACCTGTTGTTTAAATCTTAATAATATTAGGCGGGAAAATTTTACAAATTTGAAATATTGCATGACATATGTATGCAAATATATATTTATTTTTGTTATCTTTAAAAACAGAATTTTAACTGATATCTATTTATTAGTTATGAATATCTTTGTAATATTCAAGTGAGAGAGAGAGAAAGAAAGTTGAGTGGAAGCTTCCGATGTTTTCGCTTATAGTCACTGATGTACAACTGAAGCTTTGTTGGCTTTCTAGGAAGATCAAACTAATTTATTTAGTTAATTCGGTTTGTTATCAAAATTAGATCACTGATTGAAACAAATAAGGTTTAGTGAACTGGTATATTTGACTCCAGGTTGATCAGATGAATGGTCGTTACTGAAATAGACGTGTTGTCGATCCCCGTACATAATTATCGACTTCACTTGAGTTAGTGAATAACGGAATTAAATAAGCAAAATATGAGAACGGATTTTGAATATGTATATTTCATGCATTCAGTGATTTGAACAGGCAGTTAGGGAGACGAAACAAAGAAAGAAGAGCGAACCAGATTGGATCTGGTGTGATCTGTCTGAGCCAACCAAGCGTTAATCAATATTTATAGTTAAATAGATATAAGTTACAGGCATCAGATGAATGGGATAAGGAGTGCACACACTTGATATGCCAAAATGTGGCTCAAGAAGAATGAATAAATTGGCTTATCCGAAAGCTAGAATAAGCTGTGTAGACTTAACATAACAACGGACACCACAGATATCAAGTCAATTGATTATAGGTTTAAATTCAGTTCTACCTGATGCAGTTAGATTAATAGCGATTAGATATAAATAGTGTTGTTCCAAGACGACCATATGGATTACTGTCAATTGTGATTACATCTCAGTCCTACAGGAGATCGGTCGCGGCTCGAATAGCTCAGTGGTAACGTCTCTGACTGTGGAGCTGGGTGACACGGGATCGAATCTGTCAGGGAGCACTAGTTCCCTCAAGATTACAGGTATACCTTGCTGACAAACCCTGGGTCCAGGGTTTCCTGGTGACCACCTCCAACCACCATCTTATCTCAACATAGTGCACGCAGTGTCGAGCCACCTAGACTAGTTTCCATATTGCAACTTGATCGATAGCATTCGATCAGCACTAAGAAGGACTTGACACGCATGACATTGATCACCACCTAGTGATCAACCAATTGTAAAACCTGGAAGCACTGAACGACCGTTTCTTCCTAGTATGAGACTCCTCAGCAGTGCGCATCCACGATCCCAACTCACGAGACTTAATCCCAGGACCTATCTATAATGAACAAGAATAAGCTCTGCTCATAAATCTTCCTATTGAGTTATACCAATTGGTTTGTGAAACTCAACTCTTTCTAAATTTACATTTGAAACATTCGTAGTGAACGAGTTCTGTTATAACCATCTCATGACAATTTACCTTATCTAAACATGAATCTATTGTAGAATGATTCAATTAGTGACATTATAAATAAAAGTTTGGACAATCTTACTTTCATTTACCATTAACATTTTGAATTAAACTGAAATTCATAGTCGGTAAACTGTAATACTTGGAATCAGATGTAGATACGTTTAACAAAACAAATCACAAAATGTTATTTTCCTATTAGAATAGTTCTTCACAATCACATGATCAATGTAACATTCACACACACACACACACCATACACCATAAGAATAAGATATTCGAATAAATCATAAGGTACCTGTTTATTATTACAAGTGGTTTTTACCTAACCACTAACTCTACTTGTCTTACCATCTTTGAACATGTACCCACATATTCACATACACACTATTCAAAACGTATATATTTTTGATATTATCTTCATCTATAATCTTTTACATTCACTAAAATTAGACATATTATTAGTTTATTACTACCAAGTAATCAAGTCAATATAAGATATATAAACTAACTGAGTATATTATTTTTTCTTCGATGATTTATATACTCTTGCATGAAGGTCATATCTCAAGGTCATAGCGAACGGTATTATGATTGGTTCTATTTTTGTCATTGATATACATGAGAAAGTAATAAATTTTGTACGATACATTTTATGATTTAACTATAAATAATAATAATTGGGAACTTATTATCGTTAAAATCTAAAGCAGTTTATTGAGTGTTCAATGATTTTTCAGATAATTATTACATATTGGTAAGGTTTTTTTTTCCCATCGAACTACATCGTTTACATGTTAATCAACAGGTTGTAGTTAGACCTTATTCAATAATTTCATATTTAGTCCACTTTGATATCGTTAAATAAGAGTAAACCTGTTCCTTTTTGATGTACATATATATAGATATATGTGTGTGCGTGACTGTACGTGTATATGTATGCTTAATATACTATAAATCATTGTATGGTTGTGTGTGTTTGTGTGTGTGAAATCCTAATCATTGTCTGTTTACTAGTTAATTTATTCATGTTGGCAATGTACTAACTCCATTGAGACAAAACTAATTAGAGTCACTATAGTAATCATAATCATTATGATGGTTGGTAGCTGTTATTTTGTTAAACATTAAAAAAAATCTGTGAAAAGAAGAAAAAAAAAGAAAAGAAAATTCTTTCAAATTACAAAATCAATTACAGTTTTCTAGCTTAGAAGGAAATAATCATCAGTTTATCTTTAGAAGATTTGTACATATTCAATATTATATTTGTGTAGAACCTGATTTAGACAAAGATGTACTAAGATAACTTTGAGTGGTAATTACTGAAGATCTTTTAAGAAGCTGTAAAACTGTTCCTCGTGGAATCATGTATGTACAGTGCTGATTCCTTCCATTTTGTGAAAAAATAGCTGTTACGAGCCTCATTGTTTTCACTGATCATTTAACTCTGATGCAAACCATTAAAAAAAAGTATGATAGTATAATCAGCGTAAACATCTTAATCCTACAGGAGGCCACTCACAAACCAAATAGCTTAGTGGTAACATCTCATACAGTTAAATTGTGTGGTACATGTTTGAAATCTACAAATATTAATAGTTCCATTGAGACTTTAAGTACGCTAGTCATCACGAAAGTTAAATCAAACAAAGTATCCTACTGACTAACTTCAACCATTTGGTCTATAAACGTAGTGTGGGCGATGTCAAATCGCTTCGATTAGAGTGATCACATATTACGAATTAATGAATGAATTTTTCTCAGTACTATTAATAAAACAAACATGATAATTCTACTATTCATTGATCAATCAGAGTAATTCGACATTATTATTGAACATAGTTAAGAATAATTTATTTAAAGGTAGTCTGAGTTTGTATCTACGTATGGTATAGCAGTAACAATGCGAAAAGTCCGTTTGATTTGATTAAGTTTATTAAAAGAGGGTATGTTGATATCACATTTATTTACTGAAAGAGGGATTCGGTCAATTCAATCAATTTGTCTATGTTCAAGATAACATCATAAGTGAATGTGTCTTTGTACTGGTTCAATGTTATGCTTCAAATAGATAGAATAGGGCTAGAAATCAACAAGGTAGAGAACACAGGGAATGAGATAATATCGAATGATTTGAAAAATCTAATCGTGACGACCAACTTTCCTGGAGTAAGTGATAACAGGGTCAAGGAACTTAGGGAAGACTTACGTAAAAAATTTAAGAAATTTAGAATTTCAATCTATGTAATGCTTTCATCTATGTCACCTTAAGTTTTCAATCATAAGACACAACATTTTGTCGAACTTCAACCAGAAAGTCTACAACTTTCAAAATGGTTTGAACTTGTTTCGCGAACTATTAGCTTTTTTCTAACAGCATTTTACTGAAGAAAACAGGGTGATTGATCACATGTAACACGTTTCATTCACCTTAGTTAATAGAGATTTACAGGCTCATAAATGAGTTTGATATTTTTTCTCTAGAATCCTATGTTGAACCTTAGAATTGTTTACTCGTTTGTTCTTCTATAACACAATTAGTGAGTCGTAGAAATTCTACTAACTTCATAGGCCAGATTTTACAACAGTAAACCAATATGACTGCATGATAAATAATTATTACAAATTAGTTATCAACTCAGTGGTTGGGTAACATTTCTTCTTAGAAGAATTTTAACTGAACAGCTCGGTCAACAGTTAATATTAGATTCACATAGTTAACTATTTGACACTGATAATGACAACGTTGATGCAATAAATTTGAGTAGATGGTCCACATTTTAATACTGTATAGGGTTGTAGAGTTTGTTGATGTTAGGTTTACATCATCAGTGGATCAACGTTAAACCACCACTGGAAACCTGGAAGCACTGGACGACCATTTCGTCCTGGTAAAGGACTCCTCAGCGGTGCGCATCGACGATCCATTCATGATATCCATTCATGATATCAATTTAAACTCAACAATCTCCACAACCGTATACTGATAATTATCATTTGCTCACTAGTGACTGGCTTCAAGTTCTGATGAGAAATCGTAACCAGTGGAGTTCAGCTGGGTCTGCTGTGAGATAGTAACTCACTGAACACAATGGTGGGTGGTGGCGCAATCTCGTGGATTGGTTGAAGTTAGATATTAACACCGTGGCATGCCGTCTCAGTGGTTCACAGGTTAAGCCTTCGAGTCCTAGACCGAAGGTCCTGTGTTTGAGTTTTGCGTGCAGGATCATGGATGTGCAATGCTGAGGAGTCATATACTAGAACAAAACGGCCATCTAATCCTCTCAGGTTCTCAAATTAGTATATGGGTTTGTAGAGTTTGCTAAATATTGTTACGATCACGAAACGATTTATGTAGAACAACGAATAAAAAACCGGTAGTATGGAACAGCTATTTCGTTCTAGAATAGGACTTCATAAAAGTGTGCGTCTACGACCACGCCAAATCATATTGCACTGCGATCACTAGATAAAGTAACTGTATGCTTCGACCGTTTACCACTAAACAACTGACAGCTATATGTCAACCTACTGATTTTCAGTGATCATATTACAAGTCAATTGGCACATTTAATTGGCATTGATTCATTAAAATTTATCGACACCAAATGGTTAAACTATTCAGTGACCAAGCACTTATAAGCATTTCAGCCCTAAAGCAGATCATTTTCCACCTGAATACCTCAGTGGTATCACGTCAATTTGTGAAGCTAGGCAACGCGTAATCGAGTTCCGCAGGGAACATTGGTTCCACCAATCACTGAAAGTAAGCACTGATGTTAAGTATCGACTAATCTAAAACCTTAATGAAATAGAACATCCTAAGTGACTTTGAGAATACCCACCTGCTTATCAGGGTCTAAAAAGAATTGGAACTCAGCATGAGGAATTAGGATTAAGATTTAGAGTTAGAAATTGAGGTTAAGAATGATAGTAAAAGTTTTCATCCCGTATTTACATAAGCTACAATACTAAAATGCAATTTAACTACATAGATGAATAGATTCGGCATCAAAATCCAAAAATTTCTATCTTTAATTTGATTGGTTATTCTATAAAATATAGTTTCATCGAATCATTTAGGTACACACAGATTAACACTACTATTATCTCATGATCTACCCTACTATAATGTACTTCCATATTATGTAATATCATTATGATTATTTCGTAATCACATAATATAATTTACGAAATAATCAATTACATTCGGGTAAAAAAAGAAACTCGTTTAAAGTTCATGTATCCAGTGGTAACTGTTTTTTTTCTAAAAATAAAATTGATTTCATTAGGAAACACATTTCCAAAGGTTATGTAATAAGAACCTCTTTGTCAAAAGTTTAACATATAGATAGGTTTAAACTGTTTTTCAAACGATCACATGGTTTGAATTCACTTAGTATTGTTTGTTTGAATCTTCTCATTGATGCTTAGGACTGCAACTGGTCAGTCTCTTATTGGCCATATGTGCATACTGTGCATATTGCCTCGATATAGCTTTAATTCACAAGCATAGTAAGCAAAGATGAATAGTGGCTAGCAGTGGAATCCAGGACGCGAGTTTCATCCTATTTGAGACTGGTCACAGCTGAATGTACCTGCATCTCAGAGTTGATGTACACTCTGGGACTCTAACCCAGTGCCTTTCGCTTCAAACGCCATCACGTTATTCACTCAGCTACTGAGTCCAGATAGCCACTTGCTTGTGCAATGGGATGAAGTTTAAATCCACTTAGTATTGTTTGTTTAGATCTTCCCATTAATATTTAGGACTGCAACTGCTCTCATTGGCCATATGTGCATACTGTGCGAATTGCCTCGATATTGCCTTAATTCACAAGCATTATAAGCAAAGACGGATGCAGACACATCCAGTTGACCAGTTCAAAATAGGACGAAATGCGCGTCTTGGATTCCACTGCTAGCCACTATCCATCTTTGATCACATGATTTTGTAGTCACTTTTCAGTTACAGTCTAATGGCTTTCAGAAAATTTTATAAGTTTACGATTTTAGAAATATCACTATGTGACCGCATTCATTTAAGTATGTAAATTAGTTAGATTACCTTTTCTAACTTTTATCCCGTGGGCCTTCTTTTAAAATTATACACAAGTATTTGTATATAGTAAGTTTTGTGAGAAGACGGTAATGTTGTTTCTTTTGTAAATTTCTCACAACATTTGAAAATAGTATTCTGTGTTCTGTTTGACTTATACATATACCTCACTTTCACGATTTTGTAAATTGATCAGCGTAAACATCTTCAAAGAATATTAAAGTGGACAGTCGTCTTCAATAACTAAGATGTAGGTACATTTATTTGATAAGTACTAAGTAGGATGAAACATGAGTCTTAGATTCCACTGTGAAAGATAGTGAGAACCATGATAGCATTCAGTTTCTGACTAAACTGTGGTATATTCTATTTACAAACAATGAATGATCCTTTTAATACAACTCAACGATTAAGTATTGGAATAAACTGGATGTTTGTCATTAAATAACAGTTGAACTTTGATAATCTATACGCTAATATAAAAGGTGTAAATTAGAAGATAACTTAATATTCTGTACAAAAGTTAAATTTGAAAAGAACAACTCTGTTTTTATTATCATATTTTAGTGACTTTTGGTCACATAACGAAGTTGGAAAGTAACAACCAGTCAGGTAACAGTAAATATTATGAGTCAGCAAAACCTATTCAAGGTTATCATTTAAAGAAAGAACTAACATGTTATATCAATAAGGGGGTTTGTGGAAATTGTAGTAATTGAATAGTTGAGTTCATAAGTCAATTAAAGTTAGAGAACCATGGAAAACGTGGAAGCCTTGGACGTCCTTTATCGTCCTAGCATTGGACTACTCAGCAGTGAGCACCCAGGATTCCGCTCGTGAGATTTGAACCCAAGACCTTTGGTCTCACCGTGACCAGAAGAGTACACTCAGGTCTGTTATGAGACAGTAATTCACTGAAGACAATGGTGGACGGTGACTCAATTCCATGGATCGGTTTAGGTTAGACATTATTACCGTTGGATGCTGTTATAACGTATGAGCTCGTAATTTATATGAACGTGCAATTAGAGAGGAGTGGATTTTACTGATCGGCGCAGTGATGATGCATAAAATCGTACGAGCAGTCTTGATTGCGTATCGGCCCTGCTATACGCCTAGCCCGGCCGTTAAGTCCAGAACACAAATACAGCCTCGGCAATATGAATCATTATTTACAAACATACTGGGTTTTTATACAAACCAAAGTAATCAATAACTGAGTATAACTCAAGAATCGTATGATAATAAATCAAAGATCAAAATAAAGCTAATGATAAGAGAAACACGAATATGAATAGTTTAGTTACGTAATAATTATACAATAGGAAATAGGCATAATACATTGGTCGATAAATAATCCTTAGAGTTACCATTCATAATTCACCAGGGGATACAACAGATGCCGGTCGGCTCAGTGGATTTGAGGTTCAGCGTTCGCGCGCGAGACCGGAAGTCCTGCGTTTAAAACCCGCGAGTGGGATTGTAGATGCGTATTGCTGAAGAGTCCCGTGCCAGGGCGGAACGGCCGTTTAGTGGTTCCATGTGGTCTAGCTTCAATTGACCCATGAACTCAACTATTCAATAAAATTTTATTGTAAAAAGAAGTGGATAACATGGTTTCTTTTTAGCAAATTACCTTTTTTAAAATATCTCTTCAAACTAATTATTTAAATAGTAACTATTCTGATTGTTCATTTTTTATCCCACTCCCCAATCTATTCTAAACATTCAATAACACTGAATGAAGCATTGTAGATCACTCATTCAATTATAAAGCATTGGTGTTCATTATTTTTTTAAGAAAGTTGACTGGACTTTCTACATATCATTTCTTAATTGGTTACATTTCTCTCAATACGTATCAATTTCATGAATACGTATTGACTACATCTTACAAAAACTTCATTTTATCTCTGAATGTACATTAATTGGTCTCTAAGTAGTAATCATTATCAAGTTTTCACAATTTATTGTTCACTGGGTGGTGATCACTTTCATGCGTGTCAAATCCTTCTTAGTGCTGATCGAATGCTATCGATCAAGTTGCAATACGGCCACTAGTCTAGGTGACTCGACACTGCGTGCACTATGTTGAGATAAGATGGTGGTTGGAGGTGGTAAACAGGAAACCCTCTACCCGGGTTTCGTCTATTTCGATCAAGTTACAATATGACCGCTAGTCTAGAAGATTTATCAGTGTATACAATTCTAACGAAACATAAGTACTGTGTCAAGGTGAAAAAAATATTTTAAACAATAAAAACAAAGATGAATGAATCATGTTGACCTTAAATAAAGATTATTTTGAAGAGGATTAAACTAAGTTACCTTACCTAGTGTTAGATTAGTTTTCTTTTTTTCTGCTTTTACTTCGTGTAGTTATTTGGGCAGACCATATTGTAACAAAACAAATTTACACTACTTAGATCAATGTAAATTCCCATTTGAAAATTATCTGATTATAATGAGATAATGAGTGAACAGAATGTACCAAGAGGATAACAAGTGTTATTGACTAATTCCCTGAACATTGAAGTTCTTTTTAATTTGTTTAAATATGCAGATACCCACTTTTAGAGTAATTAGTGTATGGGACATGATCAAATATCATTGAAATGTTTCTCTTCCATTACTTGTCTGAAGATGACAAATATCGAGATGATTAGTGAATTATAGTCAATTCTATTAATTCCTTTGAAAATAACAAAAAACACTAGAATTTTCGGGAAACTATGTAATGTTTTTTGGTTTGCCTTTAAGATCTCTTTTCTGAGCTCAAATTGATGTTATATTCAAAAAAATAGATCATTCCAATAACCAATTATCTGTTCTATAACTGATCGATCATTTACTAATTATCAATATGATGTTTGTCTAGTCGTTTAGTTCTAATAGATTTCCATCGACCAACTAGCTATTCAGCTACATCCTAGCTCTGTGACTCGACATCATCAATACTCTGTTAGGATGTTAGGGGACTGAAGGAAGCCTAAAGAATTTGGTCAACGTTAAATGAGCAAATAAACATCAATCGTTAATAACCCAGTCCTGCAGAGGTTCAGCATTGTCAATACAATCTTAGTGGTAACATCTCAGACTATCGAATTGCGTGACACTGGTATGGGTCCACTTGGTATACTCAGTTTCCTAAAGACTACAAGTATGAATTGTTGTTAAATCCTGACTCGCATGAAATCCAGATCTAGAACATCCTATTGACTACCGTCAAGTATATAACAGCTGCTAACTGTATTAAAACCTCGTATAAACTATTAGTGCTCTTTACATTTCTAACTGACGTCATACAATATAAATAATGTTACCGACTAATAACGAAATCAAATTTCAACTGACTCTTCTAGTTCCTTTTCACTGGAGTTTTTTCAAAAACTCCACCTGGAGACTATCTACCGTCATCACAAATCTCAAACCAGGGTAAAATATGAGGGTCATGGATGGAATTAACAACTCCACTTCATAATAAAACGCTAACTAGAAGGTTGTTCAAATGATTAGCTCACGCATATACATACGGCTGTATTATTCGGTCATTGAACGTGTTGTTTACTTTTCAATGGTGTGTTACCTTGATGTTCAAGTTTGAATATACAGTCAGTTTACAGTTATCACTCAAAGTTCCCACTAGTCGACTATCAACACCTAAAATATCACCATTATTTTTGTAACACAGTTAAGGTGATTATAAGTTATCAAGGAAAGATATATCAATGATGGCAATCCTAACTTAGAACTAATATCATTTCAAAGAAAAGTTCGAATAGCTTTTTAGCCGCAAACAATCTGTATAATAATAGTAATGACTTGAATCAATACTACAAATTTTATCCCAGTTACTAATTTTTATCAGTATGGTGTTGTGACGTTTGTTGAGTTTCAATTGAAATCATGAACCGATCAGTGTTCGATCATTAACGGAAACGTGGAAGCATTGGACGGGACCAATTGGTCTTTATTCCAATATTATTTTACTTTATATTATCATTCCAAAAAATATATTTTATTCACGTTTGTACATGGTTTGGAAATTGGTAGATTCAACAGTTGATCAGATCGACATATACAGGACTGAACTCAGATATTTTCGACTTTTCATGATATTCATCTGAGTCGATTATTTAGATTTGGTTAAATTATCATGTAAAGATACAATTAATTTATGTGAACATATGACTGCCTTTTGTCGTGGAAATTGAAATTATATAAGATGGTGGTTGGAGGTGGTCAACAGGAAACCCTGGACCTGGGTTTTGTGCTACTTGGCACACGTCAACAAGGTGTACCTGTAATCTTGAGGGAACTGGTGCTTCCTGGCGGATTCGATCCCATTTTACCCAGCTTCACAGTCAGAGACGTTACCACTGAGCCATTCGGACCGTGACTGACCAGCTGTAGGACTGAGATGTGATCACAATCTTCACATATTGCACGCAGTGTCGAGTCACCTAGACTAGTGACCATGTTGCAACTTGATCAATAGCATTTGATCTGCACTAAGAAGGACTGGACACTCATGACATTGATCACCACCCAGTGATCAATCAATTGTGATTAAAATTATATATTTATTTTGGAAATAATAAATGAGAAATTAATTTATCTTAATGATTCAATCAAATTTAGGAGAGTTAAACATCACCAACGGGAATAAATGTTAGTTATATGAAACCACAAGTAGACCAAAGTTGTAAATGTATAATCAAGTGAATGTCGAATTATTGATTTGAAGGGTAAGTAATCTCCACGAAACATAAACCTCTATGGTTCGATTCGACATGGGGTTATAAATGAACACTTATAAGTAGTCCCAAACGAAGATGATATCATTGTCCATTCCCTTACAGTTCTTAATTATTATCTTTAATCATATCAATACATAATACTAACTACAAAATAAACGTGTATATTGAGTAGACAATTGTGAATATATAAAGGAGAACAATACACCAATCGTTAAGAAATATATATTTAGATACTAAAAATAAGTAATTCCTGGGGAAAAATTAAAAGGGTAAAATGCTACTGTTTTCTTCAGTATTAAAAATGACACCACTGTGAAATGATGATAAATCAATTCTAACATCTCATAAACGTTTATTAACAAGTAGCATAATAATAGATGGTGACATTTGTCGAATTTTCATAATTTGATCTCATTTTATGATGAGTTTACATAGATATATCATATTTCCAAGAGATAGTTAACTAGCTACCTACTTACTTACCCATCTACCTATCTACCTAGATAGATAGTTAGATAGACGATTTTCAAAAACAGTACAATTCATAGTCAATTCGTCTGTTCATTAGTTATTTCTCTCTTATTATTGAGTCATCATAATTATGAAATCAATAATGGCCTTCTTCAATTCAATTTGCAGAAACTGGTTAACATTCACAGTACATGCTTATAACACAGTTTGATATTCGACGTAAACATGTATATATCGTATAATACACAAATATGCACATACACTCACTTATCAGTAATATAGTGGTGTAAGAGAGAAAAAAAGAAAAGACGAAATCATTTAATTAAATCATTATTCGTCCATATGTTAATAATAATATAATATAATAAATAATAATAATATTCAAGTAACAAAAACTCGAAATCTGATTGGTCAATTGTATTAACCAATCAAATTACAATAAATTGATTATATATCAAAACACAATACCTTAGATACATAAAATTTCATTTATTCATTATTATTATTATTATTATTATATCAAGGATTATAAAGTGTGATTAATTATTTGTAAATGTTGTAGCAAAATTTGTTTCCTCTAACTTCCTCTTTTTTTTCTATTTTCTTTTCTTTCTGTTTTTTTTTATTTCACTTGGTCCTTACCTACATAGATTACATCAAATACGATCAACTTCCGTTTTGGATTGAATTGCACGCGTGATCTAATCGGAAATTATTTGTGTTCATTGTGAACTGAAAATGGAAATGTCTTGTTTTAATTGTATATAATATATATATTTTTTCCCCAATTCATTTTGAAGCATGAATCATTACGGCTTTTGCATGTTGTCTACTCTTATTTTCATCAGTAGTAGTATTATGATCCATTAATGATTAGCCATATGTTGGTGATAGTATTGTATACATTTACAAATATGCTGTCTTTATTTGGAAAACCGTCAAAACTCTCAATGTATATCAATGCAGATAAAAGTCTAGGCAACAATTATCTATTCATATTATCATTGTTATTATTATCATGGATAAACTATGGTGAAACCAGAAGAGGAGGTGAGTAATAATATTTATAAATTATATTTGAATATTGATCTATTTATTTATTTATTTAAGGAATGCCTTTTTTAAATGGTTATATTTTTTGCTTTGATTGGAATAAACAATTGAATTTCTTGATTTTGCATGTTCATAAGGTCAAATGCATTAGTAGGAGGGATTTTAATTTCTCTGTAAAAAATCAGTCTTTATCAACATATATATGAATCCTCTACGATGTTGTCTAGATGTAGTCATTTTTAACACAATCTTATAGATTTTTGTCTGGCAGTAGAATTCGGCACACACATTTTGTCTTATTTGGGACTTGTCAGCGATGGATGAATGTACAATTGAATGGGCTTCTGAATGCAGTAGACCAATGTGTAACGCATTGGCACTTGAAGTGAAGAGTACTAGGTCAGAATCGCATTGTAAACATCAACACTAGGATGATAATACATCCAGCAGAGGAGTTCCAAATAACATGAAACGTTCATCCTCAGTTCTGCTGCTACCCACATTTCCATCTATTTCATCGAAGGTCAGATAGAGTTACAAGTTAAATTCTAGCTCAGGTAAATTCTATTCTATACGATAGACGGTCTAATATTCATAGTACAATTGAAAATATATTTTAATACTAATTAATCAACAGTGAGTCAACTAATTTTGGAGAGTTATCTGATAATGTTTAATTAATTCAATTTGCTATCTACTTAAGTGTGATCACTCAATAAATACTATCATCATTCTATTTAAGATTTGTTGATCACAAAGTAGTAACCAATATCTTGTGTCAAATCCTTCTTTACTTTTGATCCGATTCTATCGATCAAGTTATAATGTGTCCACTAGTATAAGTAACTCAATATCCTGTGCACTATGTTCAGATGTAAGGTAGTTAGGTGATTGGAGGTAGTCAACAGGGAGCTCTGATGAGTACTAAATAGAACGAAACTCGGTTCGAAGGTTTCCTACCAACTACCTTCATCCACCACCTTACTGTTAACCTTAAAATATGTATCAAGTGTGACTTGATGTCTAGAACATAAGCTGATTATTGAAATACACGCTTTCTCTCTCACTATTATATACTTAATGACGTTGAAATTAGTCAATGTCATTGACTCAGGGGTCATAGATACGGTTGAATTCCAATACCGTACATTATTAATCCTTAGTTCATTGTCTAAATCATATCGTGTAGATCAGGTGTCCTAAATGTTTAGTTTTTGTGAAAGTCCACTGGTGAAAATCTGTAGATAAAGGAGTTTTTCATACAAATTATATATTTCAGTAAATAGTTAACTAATGATTGATAACGGATTCGAATACAGGTATAAATACCGATACTGAGATACCGATTCATCCATTAAAAGAGTCTCAATAAGGACAAAGCTAATATCTTGAATTTTTCACTACTAGCCATAATTCAACGTTACCAAAAATACATTAAATTTAGTAAAAAGATTGAAAACGAATCAGTTAAATTTGTTAAGAATATTAACATAAAATGACATGAAGCTTTTTCATTGTTTTAAAGACTGTTAACACTTTTTTTAAAACTTATTGTCTTCTGAATAGAGAAGTTATTTTAACATTTATTAAAGATATACCTTAAAATCAGAGAGGGGTTTTGTGGATATTATAACAGTATACTAGTTGAATTCATGCGTTAATTGAAGCTAGACCACCATGGAAAACCTGGAAGCACTGCACGGCTGTTTCGTTCTATTATGGGGCTCCTCAGCAGTGCACATCCATGATCGCGCACTCGCGAGATTCCAACCCAGGACCTAGTAGTCTTGCGCCGGAGCACTTAACCGATAGACCACTGTGTTATGTTTTTGACCTAGTCTGTAGCCAATTGTTATGACTTGATCAAGGTCGTCGCTGATTCGTTATGACTTTACGAATTTAACAAGGACGTAATTCGAGTAAATTATCCACCAATAGAATACGCCTTCTACGACCTTCACACTGTGACAATGACGTTCGATTAGTATGAGTAATCTAGCGTCCTTATTGGCCCTTATCCGCCTAACTCGTCCACTTGAGTCCAAAACACCAATAGCAGTTGCTGTAATGCGAATCGTTTATTTCAAGCATACTTTGTCTATATACCAAACAGGCAGACCACACCACACCATAAAATAGAAAATAATATTTGTACAAAACCAAGCCAAATGAGGCTGTAAGCGTGGGAGACAATAATCAATAAATTGAGTATAACTTAGGAACAGTAATTCATACAATAATAATCAATAGGTCAAAATGAAGCTTACAATAAGATGAATATAGATATAGATAATCTAGTTACCGAATAGTTATACAATAAGAATGATAGTCCAATAGTAGGTCCTGCAAGTTACCCGTACTTATGTCTTCGCTACTACATAACACACTGAGCCGGCCAGCATCCAACGGTGTTAATGTCTAACTTCAACTAATCCACGATGTTTGAACAATCGTTCATCGCACTGCTGAGAAGTCCCATAATAGAACGAAACGGCCGTCCAGTGCTTCCAGGTTTTCCATGGTGTTCTAGCTTTAATTGACTCATGATTTCAACTATGAGAATATAAACTACACATTGTATTGAACATATTTCCTGGAACATAATGTCAACTTTATTTGCGTTAATTATTAAAATGTATACCATAACCTTATTAATATGTATGAAGTTATCTGTTTAATTGAATCCATGTTAAACATAAAAATTAATGAGTCCTGTCTAATTAATTTGTTTTAAAATGGGTCAAAAGCGAAAACACAAACAGTTTACTGTTTATTAAATTGAATGATCTAACTCTAATTCACTAATGATAAGTGAATCATATTAAATTTTAATTATAAACCTTTCAAGTCAATAAATTATTAGCATTAAATGTTGTATACCGTGTATTGTGTCAAGTTAGTTACATGTGTATGATTGAAGCGTATTTGACAATAAACACCTGGATGAGTACTGATGAGGAGTTCCATACTAAGAAGAAACGGCTTTGCAGTGTATTCATGTTTTCGATCGTGGTATAACTTAGATAAGTTCATAATCTCAATGAAATGTAGCGATATCCACAACCAAATACTGACAACTATCATGTACCTGATTTGTTAAAGGTCAGTCAAGTTTTCTTGTGACAGCATTGATATTGTGTTTACGAATGTAGTTGAGGATGGTGAGTGGCCAAATCTGACCATATTTTATGGTAGGATTTGTTGAGATTAGAGAATCTTCATAAGTTAAATTATGGAATGATTTTAGCTAGACTGACATTTAAAACTTGGAGTCGATGTACTGTCGTTTCGTCCTCGTATGGCACTTCTCACGACCAAACGTCCAGAAATCGAACTCATATGTAAACATTGAATCTCTAGACCATTGAGTTAGCATCTGATGATATATATGTCTATCTTCAATCAGTTCACTATATTACACAAGCCACATTCATTGCACATTGTTGATTCCAGGTTAGTACAAAATTGTAATAACAATAAACGATTATCCGGCACTTTAACTGTGTTAGTGGTTACAGAGGACCGACCTAGGGGAGTTGAAAAACTGTAGTTTCAAACCAATAATGGATATGGAGATCAGAATCCTGAGAAGGTGAATGGCATATGAACCTAATCCTGGCCACCGGCTACCATAAAACTGCATTCCCTTACGTTGCTCCACCCCTTGTGGATTAGACCGCCTGGTCAAAGACTCCGGTAGTGGCCCCATAACGAAAACCATTTGCTTTTGTTTCGGTACACGGACACTTTCCCAAACCTCACATAAACTGAATGAATTTTTCGTTGTCCCTTTTTACCTCTGTTTCTATATGTAAATAAACAAATAAGCAAATGAATATCATAACCTCTAGACCACTGAGTCGGTATCCAATGGTGTTATTGCTTAACTTCAACCAATCCACGATATTGCGCGACCGTCCATCATTGTCTCCAGTGAGTAACTGCCTCATAACAGACACGATTGAACTCCATTAGTCACTGCTTCTCACTAAAACTCCTGGAAATCCATCTTGTAGCTAGTCACTAATGATTACATCATGATTGTCATCTGAAAATAAATATCAGTACGTTTGTAAAAAAAAGTTTTTGTAGGCCTTTCATTAAGTGTTTAATTTCATACATAGCATGCAATATTTACCTGACGAATTACATCATTATTGAATGTTATCATTATTAAAATTCACATTCATTTCTATTTATACATGGTTTATAAAAGAAAACATTTACTAATCATTTAAAATTATGGTTGAGTGAAATGTATTAATAATTATAGGTCAATAAATTGGCATAAAATAACTGACCTTTGTTGACATGACTAATTATGACCAAGGTAGTTAGTAATCAGAATATTTCATGTAGGCACACACACACACACTCTCTCTCTCTCTCTTACTCTCTCACTCTCAAATACACACAAGGAATTACGCTGACCGTGTTCTTTTTTTCAAAAAAATTTAATTCCCTGAAGGTTTCTTTAAAAATAAAAAGATACATTGCAATCTATTGGAAGTCCATATTTCATCTTCTGTTGTACAAACATTAGCTAATATTTCAGTTTACGTTTCTTAGTGAAAATTTAATATTTAATCGGTTTACATAACATTTTGGATAAGGAAGAACTGGTCAGTGTCTTATTGGCCATATGTGCATACTGTGCGTATTGTCTCGATACAACCTTAATTCGTAAGCATTATAAGCAAAGATGGATGTTGGCTAGCAGTGGAATCCAGTGAACATCAACTATGAGATGCACGTACATCCAGTTGACGAGTGCCGAATAGGACGAAACGCGCGTCTTGGATTCCACTGCTAGCCACTATCCATCTTTTATTATTATTATTCAAAACAAATCATTGATTGATCCCGTTAGTAATTAGAACACAGAAAAATCTATGGATATATGGTATGATATTTGGCAAAGAAGTTTGGGTTGACCGAATTCTATCATGAATTGATTAGAATTAAACAAAAATATAAACTGATTTGTGATCTTAATTCAGTAATCTTAAAGTATTCTATTTATTATTGAAATTTAACAATCATAGCTCAGATCTCCACTAGGTTTGATTGTACATATTACCTTAATAGATACAAGCTATAATTGACAGATCATTGATTAGTTAGTGACCGGTGTTACATTTATCTAATTCCTTAATATTGATTAACTTGCGCCAATGAACTTATAGTGTGGTTACTTGTTTGAACAATAAAATATCATCCATACTATGTTGACATGTTTGGTATTTGATGGTAATCATCACTTAAACCTGACCATCTCCAATCAACTAACATGTCAGATCCAAACTTATTTCAATGGAGAAAAAATCTTTTCTATTGAATTACATTTTCATATTGTTAGAGCATAAAATTGTATTCATACATTGTATACACATGATGCGAAATGTTATCTCATTTTGAGAAGAAAACCATGATTTGCATATAATGGTGTTAATGTCTAACTTAAACCCTTCATCATTGTCTTCAGTGAGTTATTATCTCACAACAGACCTGGTTGAACTCCACAGGTCACTGCTTCTCCCTAGAACTCCAGAAAATACCTCATGGAACCAGTCACTAGTGAGCATATGATCATTATTAGAAGGGGGATTTTGTGGAGATTCTAGTAATTTTATATAGTTGAAATCATGATTTGCATAAAAACAATTTTACAAGAGATCTTTCATGGTTCTAATTAATTACAGATCAGTTATATAGTAAGCAGTGAGCACTTGTGAACTTAATATTGAAATGGAACATTATATAATTAATTATAATCATAAGTAATTATAGAGCATCCCATTTCTAACCATATGATCACAAAAGTTTCTGATCTTACTAGCTCCTACGTTCTATTCTTAACCAGATTGTGGGTGCATACTACTCTGAGGTTCCATACTAGGACTTAATACCTATTCAGAGGTCTTGGATTTTTAATGATACCTTAATGTTTACCATTTGGTCGGCGGCCTATACTCCATCGGGAGTAACAGGCGTAAGTAAGTAAGTAGTGTTTACCATTACATATCATTTCATGTAAGGCTAGTATCACATTCAAATACACACACACAAATTAATTGTATGTACGTGTATGTATTCACTTATCAACATGAGTATTAAATAATTCAAAGTCCAATCTTGAATTGACTACTATTTAAATAGTGCTAGACAAAGGTTAAACTGATTATATATATATATATATATATATATATATATATATAGAGAGAGAGAGAGAGAGAGAGAGAGAGGGAGGGAGTGTGTGAGATACTTTATTTATTATTACCAGAAGGGGTTTTTTGTGGAGATCTAGTATTTTCATAGTTGATTACCACGGATGCCGGCTCAGTGGTCTATCGGTTAAGTGCTCTGGCGTGAGACTGGTAGGTCCTGGGTTGGAATCTCGCGAGGCGAGGTCGTAGATGCTCACAGCCACTGAGGAGTCGCACAAAAGGATGAAACGGCCGTCCAGTGCTTCCAGGTTTTCCTTGGTCATCTAGCTTCAATTGATTCACGCTTTCAACTTTATCTATTAACAATAAGATTCTCAAATACATCAGTATATAATAATAAAATTGAATATAACCTCGATCCTTCACCCCTCCTCTCCTTACTCAACAAAGAGATTGTTTCTTTCATTATTCATGTATGTATATTACAATTGACAATGTGATTTTATTGACTGGAAAATAATCACAAGTAGTAGGAAATTAAGGAAAAAACGAAAAAATAAAAAAATAAAAAAAGTAAAACAAAAAATAAATTATTTAATTTTATTAAATAATTAATCATTAATTACAGAATAAAGTCAAATAAATAAACAAAAAAGGAACACACGTTATACAACAAGTGGAATAAATAAATTGACAGGGAATAAATGTTTTGTTTTTTTTTGATTGACAGATTTAAAATTTTATTGTTTATTTTGAAATGGGGTGGGGGTGTGGTGGGAGTGGTGGGGTAAAATTATCTCAGTCTGAGACTTATTCACACTCACTTACACATCTATGCACATACATTAGGGAGTAATGTATTTTTAAGTGAGTTTTTATAGTTTCCCGTTGTTGTTTATATTTAGGTCTGTAATTGATCAGTCTCTCTTTTGAGTTATATGTACGTTATATTTAAAATATGTCTATAGAAGAATTAGGATCATGAAATTTAGTACATTTTTTTATACAAAAATGGATAACTGAAGAATCCAGGATCACCTGATGAGTTCCAAATAAGACGAAACATAGATCCTGGATTCATTTATGTACGTGAAAAAGGGTAAAACTTGCTTTCTGTTCATGTATAATATTATTGGTTATATAATGAGTTGTACTACTAAAACTTCAGTAGAGTACAAGAGTTATTCTGAAAGCGTATGAGGTTTTGTTCTGTCATAGGCTTTTTTGTTATTGCTTATAAACTTTGGAACTAAAGATAAATTAATAAAAATTGGTTTACTAAACTAATGGGTATATTTCATTTGCTGAATAATTGAAGATAAGTTGATCACATCTCCCATGTTTATAGACAATCTAGCAAGATAGAGTAGTATATTAGTTACCACAGTTATTGTTCAATTCAATTTAACATGAGGTATAATAAATACATAAAAATAATTGAATATTACTTCATACACTTTTGATATACTCATACACATACATTTGTTGTTCCACGTTACTATTTGGTGATTTAGTAATACAAATAACTTGATTGATGTTTAGAAATAGCTCATCACTTACTTACTTACGGGCTTATTTACTTACTTACTTAGGCCCGTCGATTCTTGCGGAACGTAGGCCACTGACACAGAATCTCCGACCAACATTGTCCTGTGCTCTCTTTTGTTGTTGTTGCTTATTATTATTCATCCTTTATAGCTATATTCTAATCCCTATTTCATGTATTCTTTGGTCTACCACTTTTCTCTTTTCATTGGTGATTCCAAGTTTATGTTTCCTTTGTGATTTAGTATGATGATTTCCACCTCAACTGGAAGCTAGTTTGTTCTCCATCAGAATAGTCTATTCTTGATTGTCTCTGACTGGTGGATTCAGAGTATCTTGTGTAAACAGTTGTTTATAAAGACCAGCATATACAGGTCTCATAGCGAACGTGGGGCCATTAGAACTATCCTAACAAAGATCAATCTGTGAGAAAATTGTAAAAAGCTAGGCTGTTGTTACTTTGTGACGATTATCTAAAGTCATATATGATACTTAACTTGATTGTAATATACTTGAACTCTAAGCAATCATTTTCAATCTCACTAAAACAGATAAGAATCTCTTTTTAGAAATCAGTTAATAGTTAACTCATAACATCAGTTGTTCAGCAGTTTCTCACCGGTTATAGTTCTCCAAATAGAAACACTTCATCATGGAAACTGATGAATTTCCTACTTGAACACCTGGACAAACCGAATATTTAATGGCTTGGTATTTCCCAAAAATCTTCCACTCCAAAAAGTAAAACGTGAGAAGTTAGGAGAAACCTTTGTTTGAACATTGAATTATGTACAAAATACTAGGCGGCATTCGCAATGTTATGAATGACAACAAATTTAGTAGGTGCACAATAACGATAAGGGAAGTACAATCAGTCATTTTCTAGATTTTTCTTGAAAGCTTCATAAAATACGATTGATTGAATTCATTGTTCTGAATATCTTCATCAAGTTATAAGGAACTTTCTGAGAATTTATTGTGGATCATCATATTAACCTATCTTTGTAAAACACCATACATATCAAGTACAAATCATTTGATTTATATAGTCACTCTAGGATTTACTATCATATTACAATGATCTCCGTCGTTGTATTTTGTACCCACCAAAAACTATACAAACATGAGGTTATATGTAATTTTTTCTTTTATTATTCTGGTACATTCATGCATAATTAAAAATCAGGTTACAATGTCAGAAGGGGGTTTTGTGGAGATTTGAGTAATTTTTTGTATAGTTGAGATCATGAGTCAATTGAAGCTAGACCACCATAGAAAACCTGGAAGCACTGGATAACCGTTTCGTCCTATTGTGGGACTTCTTAGCAGTGCACAACAGGACGAATCGGCCATCCAGTGCTTCCAGGTTTTCCAGATTACAATGTACTGTAACTTATTACTTTCACTAATTACATAACCGAATTATTGTTTTTTTTTACAAAACTGAGTAAAGCTTTCTTTTTTTTCATTAATTAACTGAATATTTTTATCTATCGATGAATGGGTTCTATTTAAGATCTTGTGAGGTTTTTTCATTTTACGATCACACGACAATCAATTCTCATTTTAAATACTTTTCCTTTTTAAACAATTGATTAGAAACTCAAGGCCTTAAATTTCAACCAAAAATGGGTTATGCTTTAGAGACACAGGTTATTTCACTTGTGATTGATCGCCTCAGAGTCAATGGAATTGAATAACTCTATCAATCATGTAACAGTGAATAAACTACATGATTATCTTAATGTTACAAAGAATATCCCTCGATAAATAGATGATTGTACTGATTCTTTTTATGCCTCACATACGTAGTTAGTATTTTTTTTTTTAGCAGAAGGATCCTATAGAACCAATGGTAGTTACTTACATACATACATACACGCACATGCACATAAAATGTAATACATTTGTGTACAGTAGAACACAGATGAATTCACAGGTGTATATTGTTTTTACATGTGTCGGAAGAGGTCATGTTTTTTAAAAATGAGGTTAAAACAGTTGATTTTCTTTCACATATACATACACACAGACACAAATACAGATAAGCATTTGTTTTAGGAGATTTCCACTAGCTATACACTTTCACTATTTAATCAAGATGCGTACATGAATGCATGATGGTACCAGGACTACTGATGATAATAATAATAATTGTAATGATTTCAACGATAGAAAAATATTTTAGTTGTTTGTTTCAGTTACCTATTGATGTATATGTATGTATGCATGTATGTATGTGCTGTAATCATTCAAATAGCCCCATGAACTGTTTTGTGTTTAGATGGGTGTAAATTGTAACGTTTGTCTTAATCAATAATAATAATAATAATACTGATATTACATTTACACACCTGTCTTACCCATAGTAAATGATATATGATGAAGGAAATTAAAGTGGATAAATATCCTTTAATACAGTAAGAGAAAAATATTGTTCTCTTTTTTATCTTAAAAATTGCAGACTACATTTTTCCAGTATGATATATGTCGACATATAAATATATCCCCCCTTATCATATGCTCACTAGTGACTGGCTCCATGAGGTATTTCCTGGAGTTCTAGTAAGAAGCAGTGATCAGTGTAGTTCAGCCAGGTCTGTTGGGAGATATCAACTCACTGAAGACATTGATGAAATGATTGCCCAAAGTCGTGAATTGGTTGAAGTTAGACATTAACACTGTTGGATGCCGACCGGCTCAGTGGTCTATAGGTTAAGCGCCCGCGTGCAGTACTGATGGGTCCTGGGTTCTAATCTCGCGAGGCAGGATCGTGGATGTGCGCTGCTAAGGAGTCTCACAATGGGACGGAACGGCCGTCCAGTGCTGCCAGGTTTTCCATGGTTGTCTAGCTTCAATTGACTCATTATTTCAAGTATATATGAAAATACATATTTCTTTGGTGAATTCGATTAATTAGGTAATTTAGAAATAGGCTCATACCGTGAACTGGTGATATTATTAAACAGTCGGTTTATTTAGTAGATATTTATTTAGTAGGTTTATTTAGTAGATATTTAATATTAAGCGGATAGAGAACTGTGGACGTATATTTTGTGCTAGTTGACACTCGTCAATAAGGGGTACTTGATATCTTGTAGGAACTAATTTTTCTTATGAAATTTGAAGTAATGTTGTATGATGCTGCATGAGTTGAAGACATTATCACTGATCTATTGGGCTAGAGTGTAATCAGCTGTAGGATTAAAGTATTTACATTATTTGAGCACTCTTAAAATATATGACGTTATGAAAAGTTGAACCCATAAGTTTTATCTAGTTTAACTGTGGTGTGTGCTACTTATATCTATTGACATATGTAGTATGTAACACCAATAGAAAGTGGGACGCTTGGCAGCAGAAAGTCGAGAAGATCGAATAGAAGATAACGGGAACAGAGTGTGATTGGTATGAAAATGAAGGAGCAACAATGTCTGAGACAAATAATAAACATTTTGCCAATGAAGTATTGAACGTTTAGTATTCACATTTTATCAAAAATCTCTGTATTCAAACATATTTGCTGTCCATTGAACCCGTTTTGATCGAACAATTGAAAATTTAAACTCGTTCACTAGTCAGTTTATACGTAAAGTCAAATTAATTTTAATAAATCTTTACTCATTGAATAGTTATTCATGAATCTCTTTTAATAATCTGTAGGTAGTATTCATCACAGATTGATATTATTTGTTTTAACACTGAAAACCAGGAAACATTCGACAGTTGTTTCATCCTAATGTGAGAATTGACAGTCTTGACAAATGAAACCACCAGGTATAGAGCACAAAGTCTTTGGGTCTCATGCTGAACTCTTATCTGTAGATTCACTAGTAGTAACCAAGATCTTAACGTTTTTTTTACATATCAACATTCTAAAGAGAAGTGAATGGAATGTTCAAAGCTACGGTTTATCACTTTTCTATTGTTCCACTTATTTTCACCATTGAAAACCTGGAAGCACTGGATAGTCGTTTCATTCTAGTATGGAATTCCTCAGCAGTGCGCATTAATTATACCGCTTTCGGGATACGAATCCAGGACATATCGTCCTCACGCGTGATCTCTTAACCTCTAGTCCACTGAGACGGCCTGCACCAACGGTGTTAATGTATAACTTCAACCGATCCAAGACACTTCTCCACCATCCACCATTGTGTTCAGTGAGTTACTATCTCACAAAAGACCTGGTTGAATTCCACTGGTGACTGCTTCTCACTAGAACTCCAGAAAATACCTCTTGAAGCCAGTCACTATTAAGCATATGATGATTATCAGAAAGAGGTTTTGTGAATATTATAGTAATTTAATAATTGAGTTCATGAGTCAACTGCATTTAGACCACAATACATGCGTATTGCTGAGGAGTCCCACAATAGGACGAAACGGCCGTGCAGTGCTTCCGAGTGTTCCATGGTGGTCTAGCTTCAATTGACTCATGATTTCAACTATATAATAATCATAAATATTCGAAATCTAATGAACCAATATAAAGTTAAACTATAATCTTGAACAATCTATCAATAATGAAAGTAGAATTAACCTAATTTTATTTTAACAGTTGAGATCATGAATTAATTGAAGCTACACCATCATTGAAAACCTTGAAGCACTGGACGGCCGTTTCGTCCAGTTGTGGGACTCCTCAGCAGTGCACATCCACCATCCCGCCTCGTGAGATTTATTTAATGAAACAAATCATTATATGTATGTGTATTTGTCTACACCCCTTTCAATTGAGAGCAAAACAAAACAGTTCGAGAAAACTCTAATATTATCATTACTAACACCATTGACAATATATAAATAAAGAAAAATTATCTTTTATATCATTTCAATGCTGATTTTTACTTAGTTGATATCAACGCTACAATACATTTGGTTATAATAAAAAATAATCAGAGTTCACACATAAGTACTTATACACATTTACAGAATGGTGAATGTAGTCAAAAGTGTGTAGTTCGTAAAGTGAAGTACCATATTTTCTTTTTATCTTCCCTTATCTTCTGATCTAATCCCCCTTATATGTTCACATATATATGCGAATATAATGTCTATGTGTTTGTATGTATACATATATATTCAAAGATTCTGTAATGCCATGTAATTATTCCTCCTATCAACATGTGCCTATGATAATATGTGTATATATGTGAAGGTGTTAAGATTATCTTCATATACGACTTTATTACATAAATAGATACAGGTACATTCAGCTGACGAGTCCTAAATAGGACGAAACGCGCTTCCTGGATTCCCCTGCTAGCCACTATCCATCTTTGCTTACAAAAAATCTATTTTCTTCGTCTCAGTTGGATATATGAAACGTGGTTTCTAGTCATTGTAAAATCCGACTAATTAATCATTTCGTAAACGTAATTGCTAGTTTGTTTGTTTTTTCTTTTCGAGAGAAAAAGAAATTACAGTCACATGACTAAAAAAACGAGTACTTGAAAACTATATCTGTACAAATTGTTATCTTTTTTATTCTTTTTCAAGTGTGTAAATTTTTGCCTTTTTTAGAATTACCTCTTTACGACTGACAATGTCTGATTAAGACGTACAAGCTTCTGATATACTGACCAGCTAATTAATTATGTAAGTAAGAAGATTGACATGTAATTAGGATGCCGTAATAAGCAAAACTGAATAATTTTGGTACATATGTAATTACTGACCACGGTTGATCTAGACAGCGACATGTAGAGTGAGACATTGACTAAGTGTAGTATTGATTTTTTTTGTTACAAAATATGTCTAATTTATAATTTTACGCTTACCGTTTGATCTTGGTTTCACATAGGAGAGCAGAATAGTTACAGGACATTAGAAAAGCGAAGAGGTGTGAGATATTTTTGTAGTAAATGCCACTATTGACAATTTCAATGTAAGATAATAACGATGAAAAGTGATTTGTTTCGACTAAGACAGAACCCGAATCGTTAGGATGTTGTATTATCAAATTAACTCAATGTATGAGACGGATAGATAGAACTTAGAGAACTGTTGAAAGTTATGAACACATTTTCTAGCTTGATTGAAAAGTCGTCTAGGTTAGTGCATAAACACGTTAGCGACGGAACATAAGAGTACTTTATTTTTATTGCCTAAATAATCTTTTCATGAGTTAGAGTTACGTGCTTCCAACTTTAATTGATTACTTACTTACGCCTGTTACCCCTCATGGAGGAGCGTAGGCCACCCTTCAGGACTCTTCATCTAACTCTGCCCTGAGCAACGCTCCGGATGTTAGAAGGCGCACTGAACTCGTAACTTCTGAAGAATTTTGGTTTTCACCATGAGGCGACATAATTCTTATGAATGTAGATCGTTCAACCTCCAGGGAAGAGTTTAAATGGTTTGAATTAATTATTCTGGCTAACGTTTTTTAGCAAAATTGTTTTCTATGGGATGAGGCTACTGACCCTTTCCCCAACTCTTCTCCTCTACCCAAGATTGGAACCGACAGTAACCCTGAAAGAGCTACAGGTGGAGTTTTCAGTTGATTGCCTATATATATATATATATATATATATATATATATATAATAGGGAGAGCGAAGTATAATTGGTTGGTTAATTACTCTACACTTGACTACACTAGACCCCACATATGTATTACTCTTTCATGGTTGGTATTCCAAAAAATCATCTTGAAGTCAGTAAATAATAATTAAGTGGTGAGTTCGACCACAATTATCTGCATATATATACACTTCGGAGGAGTCATACAATAAGACAAAACAGATGTCTAGTGTTTGTTGGTTCTCAAGAATTGTCTGACTAACGTTTACCCGTGATTTAAATAGTAAAATCTGTTACAGTTAACGAATTGACAGATAGGTAAAAATTTTTTTCGAAAATGTTATGTAATATAAAAAACAGAAATATCAGTTTACATATAAATTTTAATGTTTTAGATAGACTACTTAAATCATGTTTCTTCAGCGGTTTACTGTTAATAACATCAATGGGATTATAAGTAAAGATGGATGGTGTCTAGCATCAGAATCCATAATGTGTGTTTCGTCCTGCTTTGGATTCGTCAGCTGGATTTACCTGGATCCCAGAGTTGATGTTCACTCCGAGACAATCTAATGCCTATCAGGACTCTGTAGCTAAGTGGATAACGCGATGGCGTTTGAAGCGTATGGTACTGGGTTTGAGTCTCAGAGTGAGTATCAACTATGGGATGCAGATAAATCCAGCTGATGAGTCCCAAATTAGGACAAAACGCGCTTCTTGGATTCTACTGCTAACCACTGTCCATCTTTTTTTATAATGCTTGTGACTTAAGACGATATCTAGGCAATCCTTACAGGATGTACATATTCCAATAAGATACTGATCAATTGCAGTTGTAAACATCAATGGGAAGATTCAAAGAGACAATATGAAATGAATTTAAATTACAATAGTAGTTAATATCAATGAATAGATATTGGCCTATTTTCAAAGTGGAATCATTCATCTTGATAATTCTATTATTTACTACACTATAGACATTTTTTAATCGGGTAATATTGATTTCGGTACATTTATAGGCATGGATACAGTGTCTGTGTGTGTGTGTGTGAAAGAGAGAGACACAGGTGATTAAGACCAATTCACAGTTGGATATTGGTAACATATTGTTTTGTATTTTAACAAGAATGTAGTTTATAGGCTTATAAGTATGTTTACTACGGAATATATACCTCAAGTTATTTTGTCTTTATAGAACCACCAAATGACTGAATAAATAAATATTTACTGATATCAAGTTGTAAAATATGTTTTTTTTCAATGAATACCTGTGTATAATGTTTCTTATCCTAGTGAAATTTACCAGGTCATTGAATCGAATTTATTTTCTAAGGTATTGGAAAGTTTTAAGTAGTTGATGATTGAAAGTATTGGTCAGCTATGGTTTCATTCAATTTGGAACTTTTTAACAAAGTGACTGTCTCATAATTGATTGATCACTGGGTGGTGATCAATGTCATGCGTGTAAAGTCTTTCTTAGTGCTGATCGAATGCTATCGATCAAGTTGCAATATGGCCACCGCGTGAACTGTGTTGAGATAAGATGGTGGTTGAAGGTGGTCAGCAGGAAACCCTGGACCCGTGTTTCGTGCTACTTAGCACTCGTCAACAAGGTATACCTGTAATCTTGAAGGAACTAGTGCTCCCTGACCTATTTGATCCCATGTCACCCAGCTTCACAGTCAGAGACGTTACCACTGAGCTATTCGGGCCGCGACCTCCTCAGTGCTACAGGAGGTCGGTCGAATCCGTCAGGGAGCACCAGTTCTCTCAAGATTAAAGTGATTGTCTGTTCACATATGAATTCAGTGTAACAGTAAACGCTTAACCACATTATGTACTGATCATTTGAAACATCTCAACCTTATGGATAATTAGTTATGATGTAGACATTTAACTGCTAACGTATCTATCCGTAAAATTTGTCGTCATGCATTAAATTCTCATAGTAGATATCAGTTCTCACAGAATTACAGATGTCTTTAGGGAATAAGGACAAAATATCCGGATATTTATAGAGATTTCTACAAAGTGGTTTCAAAGCTCAACGTTGATAGGTAGTATATGTTATGATTGGCCGTGTCTAAAATCTGATACTGACACACAGTATGATACGCCCCAACCCCCTCCCAACCGACTACTTAAGCGAGAACACAAAAACCAGCAACAAAATGTATTGGACTACCGGATAATATGTACAAATGCTCATATATACATCAGGTATAAAATAACAGGTCTTGAATTTTGATGAGGAATTAATTCAACCATTTGATTTAATATCGTCTTGGAGTTTTATCTGATGTCAGTTCGTGATGAAAACTGAAAATCTAATTCCTAACCCTAACCATCAACTGTAAATGTTAATCCTCATTTATCACACCGCTTTTTAACCCTCATTTAGCCTTATTATGTAGGTGGACATTCTCAAGGTTTTTTTAGCGTCGCTCAAATGTCGTCCATAAATTATAGTCTCACCATATTTTCCAGTTAATAACCCTATCAATTTTAAAGCTTCATTCACCTTGGTAACTTATGACTGTACACCACACATACATATATGGATATGAACGGTAACGCCTCAGACCCACTCAAATTTAATTAAATATTTATATGACAGATTTGAACTAACTGGTTATTTATTCATAAACATTGAATTGGTCAGCTTTTCAAAATAGATCTATCTTAATAAGTAAATCAATTTCCCCTTAGTTAGTTACCATAAATATTTCAGTCATATGTCATGAATATTTCAGAATACTTATGCATTGAATTACATAGTTGATTTGAACGGCCACCCAAAAAAAGAGAGAACACTTTGACATTTAATCAAAATCTTTTTTCTAAATCGTTTTTATGCCTAATTATTTTTGGGACTGGTGTAAGGAAACAGAATTTCGTTATGTAAGTCAAGATTTCTAGACCATCCGACATGTATAATTTTCTATGACAGACATTACAATTGTTCAGTACTATGAATAATTGAAAAATATCTTATATGAGCAGAAGTTTAACAAACAGTCTTCAGAATAGTTCAGTAACAATAACAATCCTGCTACATGACTGACGAAGGAAAATAGAAATTCAAGGAGAACTATGGTGCAACAATTCTGTTTATGATAATGACAACTACGACCTCGGGACATGTGGCAAATATAGAGGATTAAATGAGAGGTAGCCAGTTAGATAACAGAGAAGATCAATGGAATGATATGAAATGAAAAAACGTAACCGAGGTGTTTCTTGTTCCACCCTTAAATAATGTTTGTTTAATGATAAATGACATTTTATACAAGTGAATCATATCAGTCTAAGTCGATTTGAAGTGCTTAAGACTTGATCAATATAATTTATAATAAAAATTTTCACGGTTTTAATGACTAGTAGAGTTCAACCAGGTCTGTTGTGAGATAATAACTCACTGAACACAATAGTCGATGGGTTGCTCCATTTCGTGGATCGGTTGGAGTTAGACATTAACACCGTTGGATGTCAGCTCAGTGGTCTAGAGGTTAAGCGCTAGCGCATGAAATTAATAGTTCTTGGGTTCGGATCTCGAGAAGCGGGATCGTGGATACGCACTGCTGAAGAGGCCCACACTAGAACGAAATGGTCATTCAGTGCTTCCACGTTTTCCATGGTGGTCTAGCTTCAATTGATTCATGATCTCAACTATTAAAATTACTATAATATCCACAAAACTACTTCTGATTTGAAGATTTTATTGTTTTTTTCGCAAAAAAACTAGTGAAGTTTAACCAAACAGGGGATTAAACAATTTACAAACCACCAACATTTAATAATATTATGTAATACTATTGATTGTGAAATATCAATGTATTTATATATATGGGTGTGTTGCTGAGTTAAAGTCTTGTTATGTTCGTAAGCACATTCGAATGACAAGTTTCTAACAAGTAGTAAACAGTCAAACAGTTTTTCATAAATTTCAAGTCAACCTCGACTCACATTATTCATCCCAGAACTTTCAATTGAATAAAAGCTTTAAATAATTTCTCAATATAGAACTCACATAATTCAATGCCTTTTTTGAAAAGTATTTTTTCAATATTCAATAGATGTATCATATCTACCATTTTCGGGAATTCATTATTGATTTTTTTAAGAATTAGCGTTACATTATTACATAATTTTCACTCAAGCTTCTTGAATCATCCATAACTAACTGTATCGTAGTCTAGTATACTGTAATAAAAACACAAAGCCATCATGAAATGTAAGGCTATGATTAAAACCTTTAGCGAAAACCACAAACTATTATCTAACATTCACCTACTAAATAAACACGATTGGATGCCGGCTCAATGATCTAGAGGTTATGTGTTCCCGTGCAAGACTGAAGGTCCTAGTTTCGTATCTTACGGAGCGTGATCGTGGATGCTCATTGTTGAGTTGTCCCATACTAGGACGAAATGGTTATCCACTGTTTCCAGGATTTCCATGGTTGTCTAGCTTCAATTAACTCATGAACTCAACTATTAAACATAACCTTAGCCTTTTAATTCATTATAATATGAATAGAAAAATAACCCACATAGGTTGTTTTTTTTAATTTTACAATTAATTGATCAATGGTCCACAATTATTTTCACAATAGTGGTAGTATGATTCATCAACTCTTTTGTGTATCCTTAACTGGGTGCTCGTTTTTTAAAAACTAAGCCAAAATTGGTCTTTTTTTTATCTACATAATGAATACAATATGATGATATTTATGTGTATATACAGAAGGGTAACCATATATACATATATATACACAATGTATGAATAAGCAGATGTTTTTTTTTTTCATCACCTCCTCATTCATATATACATAAACGTCAGGTCTACAACTCTCTTTAAATGTATATAGAGGGAGAGAGAGTGAGAGAGGAGAATAGATAATTATATTACATTTCTTGTATACTACCCAAATTAAATTGGGTAATAAATAATAATAAAGGAGAAATAAAACATACACAAAAAACAAATCTTCCCTTTTTTGTAATTTTTTTTCTTTTTTCATTCTATTCCATTTTGAAAGCACAACAACCACCACCACCACAACAACAACAACAACAAAAGAACCACTAGTATTTGAAATGGATTTAATAGACATTGAACATTGAACAATTCATGATAATGTAATGATGATATGAAATCAACAGATTGAATAAGGCGTAGAAATGCTTGTTTGTATATATACACTCATATACTTGTACATGTGTGTGTATGTGTGTATGTGTGTATGTAACATGTTTGTAGATCATATAGATGAAACTACAATCTAGAGGTACTTTTCTTTTTCTTTCTTTTTTTCTTTTTCTTTTTTTGTTTTTTTACAAACAAATTGATTAATCATTCAATAGGTAACAAATATATAGTGTGGTACAATTTCATACACCACTTTGTATGTATGTGTGTGTATATGAACAAGATAGAAGGAAAACCTCATTTTTTAATTACTAATGAATATGTATGTTAGAAAAAACCAAAAAAGGTGTTATAATCGATTATGATAAATAATGAAATCAGTAAATGAAAAAAAAAGTTTCATAACAAGAGATTATGGAACTTGAAAGTGTTATTTTGTTGTTATTGGGGGTGGGGATTCATAGTTGATGAGATGTTGATTTCACTTAGTATTGTTTGTTTGAATCTTACCATTCATGTTTAGGACTGCAACTGGTCAGTCTCTTATTGGTATATGTGCATACTGTTCGTAATGCCTCGTTAACTTGTGTCCCGGAGTAAAAAAGAATAAAATTTAATACTAATAAAACTCGCGTCCTGGATTCCATTGCTTGCCACTATCCATGTTTGTGTATAATGCTTGTGAATTAAGGCCATATCGAGGCAATACGCACAGTATGCACATATGCCAATAAGAGACTGATCAATTGTAGTCCTAAACATCAATGGGAAGATTCAAACAAACAATACGAAGCGACTTCTTGAGGTGATAGTTTCAGAATATTAAGATCATTTTCTTACTCACCGTAACAAAACTTTAAAAATTTTATAGAGGTGAAAGAAATTTGAGTTTAACTCATCAGATAGTTACTACAG